>NC_090194.1:17126811-17229311 GCF_024679245.1 Pseudorasbora parva | reverse complement strand
GCAAAATTAAAGGAGGCATATTAATATCCAGGAAAATAACTATAACCACTGGATTATAAAAACATAATTTTACATTAAGAATTAAGCCTACCAGTTTGCACTAAAATTCCCAGCATTCCTGCATTCTGTGCCCCACCAACATCATCTCTGGCATCCTTTACAAAGTTTGGTTGTTAAAATTATAAAGGCAGATTAAATTATAAAGCAAACAAGTCCAGTCATGCATTTCTTCTTGAACTGTACAAAAGTAAATAAATAATAATTTTAAAAAATGCATAATTTCAAGTAACTAACCCTAAACAAAATCCTGTAACACTTTATTTTACAGAGTCCTTGTTACTCAGTCAGTACTTAAATATAATTCAACTGTAACAATGACACCTTAAAATAAAATGTAAACCAAAGTCCCAACCCTAAAGTAACTAGTAAGTGCATGTAGTTTATTCATATTTCTACTTTTTAAACTGCTTTGTGTAATTACACTGTAAAAATGTTACCTTCAAATGAAATAGTAACTATAATATTTTTCATAAAGAAAATTATATATATATATGTATATATATATATATATATATATATATATATATATATATATATATATATATATATATATATATATATATATATATATATATATATATTAAGCCTACCATTTTGCACTAAAATTCCCAGCATTCCTGAATTCTGAATGAATGTGTGTATATATATATATATATATATATATATATATATATATATATATATATATATATATATATATATATATATATATATATATATATATATATATATATATATTATTTTATTTTATTTTTTATTTTTTTAAGATAACATAAATTTTAACTATAAAATCTATTAGTATTTTACCATTTTTAAATGATCTTAACGGTAGAACTTTGAGATTGGTTCCAAATGTAAAGTGCAATAAAAATAAAATTATTATTTATAATTTTATATATATATATATATATATATATATATATATATATATATATATATATACACACATGCACGCACAGCATATGTATATGAATGTAAATATAAAAAATATTTTAATCCCGCAAATATTACAGTGGTTGGCATACTCACATCTCCTATCATCACAGCCTCCTCCGGTGAGCAGTTCAGGTCTCTTAAGGCCTCCAGGAAGAAAGCTTTCTCTGGCTTACCCACCACTGTCGCCTGGGTGTCAGTCGCATACTCAAGACCCGTCACAAACGGACCCGGCCCCAAAGCCAACCCGTCCTTCCTTTTATAGTATCGAGCTTTATGGATAGCAATGAGGGGGGCACCGTCTAAAATCAGCCTGATGAAATGAGTCTGATGAGGATTAGCAGCAATAATTCAACCACTAACAACATATTTTGAAGATGAATAGCTTACAAAATCAAGTAGGTTTACCGGAAAGCTTTATTGAGGGTCTGGTAGTTGAAGTGGTCAGGCGCTAATCCAATCACAACGGCGTTAGGATCCGAAGTCTCCAGACCTGCAGCAGAGGAAAGTATGAGATCTACCCAAACAATATCTTTATATTTTATATATGACTATGTTCTCTTAAAAATAAAGGTTCTTTATGTTTAACTTTTCCATCCCATAAAAGGTTCTTTATAGTACAAAAGGGATCTTTGCATTTTTAAAACGTTCTTCATGATAAGATTTTTTTTAAAATATGAGATGATGGAAAAACATACAGAGAGCACATCCTGCTCTGGTAACTGCAAGACCACAGCAAATGCGGTGAGTGTGTGTTGAAATGGAAATGAAGAGAGAATGAAGGGATATAGAGAGAACATTGTGCTGGGTATGTTAAAAACCAAACTTGGGTCTCCAGACAATGAGGTGTAACTCCCATCTGTTTATGTCTGAAGAGTCACGCAGGTAATTATTAGAAGTGTACCACAGTGATTCAGGATAAGACAAAAACACACTTTGGAAAATGGATTCATTATGTACTCGCGCATTATAAATTTTGAGCACAAAAAAGTGACAGTGCAGCTTTAATACCAGGTGTAAACCAGGCCAAAATGTGTGCAAAACCATGCTGTGGTGTACATGGTTGCCCAAGCATTGTTACATGGTTGCTATGGTGTAGTAAATTGTCACTGCTATGCAGTTGCTAAGGAGATCTAGTTTCCACCCTTAAAGGGTTACTTAAGCGCTGGGAAGATGAATCTGTATTTAAACTGGGTTATCGATGTAGTAGAAATGAAATTATTTTTGAATTTGGTGCTTTCTACACTGAGAAATGACAGAAAATGTATTTGTCTCATGGGGATGAAAGACAACAATTCCCAGAATGCTTTGCTGCTCTACGAGGCCACTCCCAAAGCCACAGCTACTGAATCACTTTCCCACCGCGTTTATCTTCATAAAATCAGTTCAGTTAGAGAACAGACACTACAATTAAAAACTGAACCTGTCTGTACAATATAATATGTGAGTCGCCGCACGAGTGTCACAGCCAAGCGGCAACCTCCCGTGATCTCTCTTGAAGCCAATACGGAATTATTATAAACTGCAATTCCTCAACTGGCCACTAGGGACATCTCATTGAGCCCCATGTTAAAATTCTCAACTTTATAGCAGGAAAAAAACATGTTTACAGCCTGGAACAAATTGTGGTTTGTGGTTTTGGTTACGGATAATTTTGCCCTTCATGACAATTGGGAGGGGGGGTGAATTTTTTTAATAACTCATTCGTTTACATTGTAAAAAGCCTTTTAGTTCTGCATAATTAAGGGCGTTGTTACTTTGAGTGAAAGGTGGTCTATTTATCCGCCGTCTATAGTCATTGCGTCACCTAAGCTCCACCCACATCCCGCCTTTTTGCCCATTTTCTGTTATCCGGGAGTGACTCGCGATGACACGCTTGCAAGATGGCAAAGGCCACCTCGACCCCACTTTACGCTTCAGAACGGCTTATCGGAATCCTATGGGTGACGACACAGAGACTACGTCCATATTTTTTTTTAAAGTCTATGGTCACAGCACAAACGTTGCAGGAGTCAGATTGCATTCGTCGTGATGAATGAGCTCTCCTGATGAGAGCTGAGGTAATCACGGCCGTGCTCCTGGCAGTCGTTCACAGCGCATGTTCGGTCTGGCGCATTTTCTTTGGAAGCTTAAAGGTGTCCTAGAATGATTTGAAACAATATGTTAAATTATTCTCTGATATCTACATAGAAGGTATGTAGCTTATTTAAGTACAAAAATTGTCCAGATACAGTTTTACAGGTCCATTTACAACCCTAGAAATTGTCCCTAGGATGTAATGCTCTGTTTTTGCCTTATTTGGAAGGGTCATGAATATTAATGTTGAACTCTGCTCTGATTGGCTTATTTCAGCAGCTCACAGCTGACAGCAGTTCAGTGAAGTGGCTCGTGAGTCCTGACCGTCCTGACAGTACACAGACCGACTAAATGACACTGTAAGCAGAGCATCTCAAATGGAGATTGATAAAATGCAGCTTACTTGTTCATTGGTGTTTCAGTGGTGTAGATCATCCGCACGTGAGAAAGAGCTCGCGTTCGTGTGGTTGCCAGATTTCAGTAATTAAATCCCCCAAACATAGCTTTTCTGTGAAAAAAAACATATACTATCCTGTGTTTTACCTAAACATGTCCAATCTGGCAACCATATGCGCGCGAGCGATCAAAAAACACCAATAAACAAGTAAGCTGCATTTCAGCTATCTCCATTGACTATCGTTTTAACTTATATGGTGGAAAAGGTGAAATTTGCTAGATAGATCGAGTGAACAATCTGTAAGCAATGTATCTACGGTTGTATTTTGTAATACAAAATAATATTAACTTTTGTCATTAGACACACTATTTAGTTTCCTGTTGTTACTGTACTAGCATCTTGCGTCATCTAGACAATGCGGTCTCTAAGAAACGTTGAATTTAATCAGAAATTGTTTAAACAGTCAATAAGTGGATAAATCACGACTTACTGCTTGCAGGAATACAGTTGTAATTGCCCCTTTCTTCCGTTTAAGACGCTGAGTGAAGCTTGCTTGAAATGGGCCGAACAAACGAACGATTTGTTGTGGTATCCGATAATAATGTATATAACCTCAAAAATATATAACCTCAACCATGTGTCATGAGAGCCGTTTTTGCTATCTTCGAGTGTCTTGTTTACCATCAGTAGATTCGGCTTGTTTGGACAGATGCAAATGTTGTGGGTGTGCATATAAATGATCCCCAACGCTTGTGTCACGGTTTGGTTTATTTTGAGAAGCAAATTTTTTTCGTGGAGTTTTTGATTTACAAGATTTACCTAAGAAGTAGGAGGCAATGGTGTTTGAGACTCACAATATGTGATGTCTATGTACTGAACTCTTATTATTTCACTATGGCAAGGTTAATTCAATTTTTCATTCTAGGGCAACTTTAACTTTCATAGGAAATAATTTGAAAAGTTGAAACATTCACTGTGCTCTGCCGGCCACTCCGTTTACATGAATGTCCGCAGCTGCCCGAGCTGAGTGCTGTAAGCATAGATATCCATAATAATGGCTAGATGTCTCGTGCGTGCTGTTGGCCAATGGAGGTCGCCGTCCGCAACTTGCGGCCATCTTGTCACAGGCAGCTCGCTCACTCGTAACAGTGTGTTTTAATGGTGCATGTACTTTTAAATAGCCATAACTTGCTCAATTTTCAACAGATTTTCAAACTGTTTTGTTTGTTATAAACGTCAGAGATGTAGTTATGACACTACATACTTATGAATAATTATAACCATGAACTTCAATATGAAAGTAACATTGAACAGAACAGATAGGTGCAATAAAAAAAGTTATTTATGTTAAATCAATATATAGGCTACTAAAACTGTGTACCGAATGGCAACATGAGAAATGTATTAATTATATATCACACACATATAAAGCTCTGAATTTTTTTCCAGAGCTAGCTATAGCTAATATATATATATATATATACTTTTATAATAAGAATATATATATATATATATATATATATATATATATATATATATATATATATATATATATATATATACATATACTTTTATAATAAGAATATCACTATTATAATACAATTTTTTTTTTTTATTAAAACAAAAAAAAACATGCAAACTAAGTTTATTTTAGACAAAAGATTGGTTGTCATAAAATCGTTATTGGTGTCAATAAACCTATATAATTGAACAGCTGGATTGTGGTCTCAGCCTTGATAACGTGCACGTAAGTTAGCCGTGATACACAAGCTGCAAGATTAAGTCGTTAACCGAAACGAAAAGCTGCAATTTCAACGCGTTAAAGCATCCAGATTTGAAGCCATGTTAATAACGTTTGTAAGAAACCAAACCATTTGTAAATCCGTCAAGATTTCATCGAGATAAGAGTATTTATGTTCGTACAGAGCACTCATCTTACATCAGGTTCCACAGAGCCCGACAGAAAGCTTGCCTGTGACAAGATGGCCGCCGGTGATGCCGATGGTGACTCCGCCGTAAGATATCTAGCCTTTATTATGGATATCTATGGCTGTAAGTGCGATCCCACCCCCCATGGACCGGTTGAAAACATGCGGAAATAGCTCCCTCTGCTGGCTGTAGTCTTTAGCCTCTGGCCAAAAATTCCTCAGATGATGCAAATTGACGATATTTGTGTCATCGGAGGATTTTGTCCCAGAAATAAAATGCTTAAATCTCTTGTCTCAGGGGAATATGAGGGGGGAAGCATGAATATTCGAATATTCTCCAGGGTTTCTACTGGTACAAAGCCATATGCTAATCTGTGAATTAAGGCTGCATCCAAAAGCTTAGGCAGCAGACGTGTTGCCTCGCTGCTTTATCAGGTAATGACATTGTAGGCAGCGTTTGCGCACAGGATAGCGGGATATCAAAGCAGTGAAGGATACAAAATCGATCACATGAAGGTCTCTCAGAAGACAGGAAGTTCCTTGGAATGCATCCTCTGAACTCCGAAGGCACAATTTCTTTAGCTTTCGGACGCAGCTATAGTTTCTATATATAATTTGTATTAATGCAGCTTCAATCTACCGGAATTCGTTTCCCGTTTTATCCATGGTTCATTTTAAGTCTGATCTCACTGATCTCACCTTTGTTTTTCGCATAAATACAACAACACTGCAGATCTGTGTGAACGGGGATCATTTTGACAAAAACTAAAAACAGGCATGTGCATGATGTCACCTTTTTCACCATTTTAAAAAATGTAAGGCCCCCAAAACACTATTGTCGTGTATGACCAAAAAACAAAAACTGTGTTGTGTAAACGGCCCCTCAGATAATTTTATTCAGCTGACCTGTGAAGTCCTCTAGTGCACTATCTTCCACCAGCAGAAGGGGGCGCACTGCTTTCTGCTCCAGTAGATTACGGGCTGCAGTAAGCGATGTGAAGATCTCCCGCTCCTGAAGGTCAAAGTTCAGTCGGCGCAATCGCTCAAACAGGGTCCTCTTACATTCCTTCGTTGTGTTGGTCACAAATTTTACAGCGACTGGAGACTGCCTTAATCTGGACAAATTATATTGTACATGTCTACATAGTTTTATGGAAAACAACAGATAAAATATATCGACTAGGTAACAAAGGTCACAGGCCCCTCACACCCCAACCAGAGACAATGATTTTGTCTGAGCCATGAATAAAAAATACAATAGTGGAAATTTGTTTTTTTTTTTTTTTCATTTTATTTGAAAATCGTATCATTTTAGTGTAGATTGAGTAAAGTTGTTAGGATGACAAAAAGTTTTAGAAGTTAATATTTAGGCTGCTACCTCAGCACTCTAACAGTGCTCGTCAATGTCAAAAGGATCGAGATGACCAATCAAATTAAAGAAGGCGGGTCTTCCTGTCACTGTCACAACGCAACAATCAGTTCATGGAAAGATGTAAGTAGATGTAAGAGCACCGTCCTTCGGATGAGACCTTAAAACGAGGTCCTGACTCTCTGTGGTCATTAAAAATTCCAGGATGGCCTTTTCGAAAAAGAGTAGGGGTGTAACTCCGGCATCCTGGCCAAATTTGCCCATTGGCCTCTGTCCATCATGGCCTCCTAATAATCCCCATATACTGATTGGCTTCATCACTCAATCGTTTTGAACTTAAATTTAAATTATGAAATGCAATCATGCTTCATGTAATGTGTAAGTGTATATTGAGACATACACCAATCAGGCATAACATTATGACCAATTATTGTGTTGATCAATGAGCCTTGGCCGTTCTCCACTGTTTCTTCCTTGAACCACTTTGATGGATACTGACCACTTCTTCTTTTTTTCTTTCGGCTGTTCCCTTCAGGGTTCTCCACAGCGAATCATCTGCCTCCATCTATTCCGATCCTCTGTATGCTCTTCTCTCAAACCGACTACCTTCATGTCCTCCTTCACTACATCCATAAACCTCCTCTTTGGTCTTCCTCTTGACCTCCTGCCTGACAGCTCTAACCTCAGCATCCTTTTACCGATATATTCACTCTCTCTCCTCTGAACATGTCCAAACCATCTCAGCCTGGCCTCTCTAACTTTGTCTCCAAAGCATCTCACATGTGCTGTTCCTCTGATGTACTCATTCCTGATCCTATTCATCCTCGTCACTCCCAAAGAGAACCTCAACATCTTCAGCTCTGCTATCTCTGTTCTTCCTCCTGTCTTTTCCTCAGTGCGACTGTCTCCAAACCATACAACATCGCTGGTCTCATTACTGTCCTTTACACTTTTCCTTTCATTCTTGCTGGTACACTTTTATCACACAACAGACCTGAAACTTTTCTCCACCCATTCCAACCTGCCTGCACACGCTTCTTCACCTCTTTGTCACACTCCCCATCACTCTGGACTGTTGACCCTAAGAATCCTGCACCTTCTTTGCCTCTTCTCTCTGTAACCTCACTGTTCCACTTGGTTCCCTCTCATTCACACACATGTATTCTGTCTTGCTGCGACTAACCTTCATTCCTCTTCTCTCCAGAGCAAACCTCCACCTCTCTAGACTTCTCCCTGCTCTCACTACAGATCACAATGTCATCCGCAAACATCATAGTCCACCAATGCAGACCGGAAGCACCCCACAAGAGCTGCAGTTTTGTCGTCTAGTCATCACAATCTGGTGAATTTCGTGATGAAGAGATAATCTGTTTTATTCACTTCACCTGTCAGTGGTCATAATGTGATGCCTGATCAGTGTAACTAGGAACTAAAGAGTTTGCTATAGAGGGTATGCATCGACGTCACTTTCCCGCCGGAACACAAAACTTGCATGTAACCTTATATGCGGATGGGTCAGTGTATTGAAGCGTGTATGTGGTCATATTTTGTTTACAGTCAATGGGTAACACACTTTATAATCACTAAAAGCTGTCACTCATTCAATAAACACAATCACAAAGTTCCGCTTTATTAATCAGTGAAGCTGGTACAATGAATCTCTTATTTTCACATGTATTGCTGCGTCCCACTTCGCCTACTTATACTATGTCCTAAAAGTATATACTCTTTTTGTGAAGAAAAAGTATATACTTTTGCGTGTGTAGCAGAAAAGTATGCAAGGTTCGGGACGTACTACTTCGCCATCTTTAATGGACTCTGCCGCTTAGTTACGAGCATCCCGTCACCGTTTAACTGTCATGTTTGTAGTTTAACGCTTTTTATCCGCGTTTGTAGTTCTAATCGAATCCTAGTCCAACTCGCAATGGTTCGTGGGCAATATCAGCCGTTCGTGCCCATCAATCCATACTTCGAATATAATACATACTTCCATACTACCGGAAATAGTAAACCATCCGGGTATCTTTGGAATACTCTTTTCAACATGCTACGTTTTGGGATGTACTAATTCTATTTTCGCATTACTATTTAGTATGGATATTATGCGAATTGGGACGCAGGGTATGTCTGTACATTTGACGCACGTGTTTAACTGAACTCAGCACCTGGACAAACACTGGAGCCGTGAGTGGATTCCAAATTCCACACCTGTGATTGGCCAACATTACTCACCGAAGCGGAAACATAGAAATCATTTGCGACAAAGATACACACTGGATCTTTTCTATCTAATTTTCACTAATAATATTAGTACAAATTCTTAAAGAGAATTACATAACCTAAAATAAGTTATGGGCAGCTTTTCCCTCTAAAAGCAGAAGCAGCAGCAGGTGGCAGTGGTTTAAATTACACGCTAAGTCCGTCTCAAGCTCGGAACAGCAATTGTCCATGGGGTCCGTGGACAAGCCTAAATACTTAACACTTAAAATAAAGTGATTAAAAAAAAAAATCCGTCTTATATCACAAACAGCCAATTTCAACAAATCCCTCTGACCTGGTTAAAGCCTCTTGCGCTCCGGGAACTGCAGCATCCTCGATATGAAGAGTCCCGCTCAGATCGATCAGAACTGCTTTCAGTGAGCGGCGAGACACTTACAAAAACCATAGAGATATTAGACTGTTAACTGTTTAATACATTACTTAGATTTTATATATTTAGTTTTAATAACTTGGCTGGGCTAGATTACACAAACACAAAAAAGCAGATACACGTGACGTTTGGATTCGGGATTTTTGAGGATCATATTGTCAGTTTCCGAATGTGCAATTAATGCTCTTATTCACCATGAACTCTGGATTAAACACAATGACTGGCATCCAAAACAACACTTCATCTCATCATCTGTGTTTGACATCATTTATTTAAAACGAGCTGCCAAAGGGCTTTGGTTAAAGTAAAGCAGATTGCCTCAAATCACTAATACATGTAAATAGAGGAATGTGTCTTTAGGTTTTTAATATATTGATTACATGACATTCCCGAGTCTACAAAGACACATTCTATTAATATTCGTTTCCAAAATATTTGCGTATTTTTGATTTTAATACAAAAGGATGAAACACATTTGACCAAAACAAGTTACAAAATATTATGAATTACGCTTACTTCCTTCTGGAGTCCTTACACTTTGCTGTCCCGAGAAATGCCTGTCGAAAATACACGTGCACTTATTTGTTTCATTTACGGTCTCCGGCACATATACACATAGACTCACTGATCTGTATGACTATAGATCACATAGACTGTATAAAAAAAGTTTTTAAAAAAAGTAACTACGCAATTTATTTATTTAAATTGTATATTATCTTTGAACATTTAATGTGACGATTTATTTATTCATAAGAGCATACTGGGTTTTCTCTACCATGATAGCTTAATCATTTAAGAGGGTTGTCTATGACAGATTATTCACTCAATGAATAAAAAAACATATGCAGGATATTTTAATAGCAGATTAAATAGCATTTAGAACATTAATTCATATAACTGCTTTACCAATATTAGAAATCTCTTAGCGTTTTACTATTAAAATTCGTCCAAATGTTACATTAAATAATTAACATTAAAATAAAATAGAAGTGATTTTAAGTTTTTTTTTTTTTTTTTTAAACACAATAAATCAATTAATTATATCCCTTAAACATCCTCACAGATCCATATTTATTTGGGGCAATAGGGAACATAACTTTGCTGCCAAAAAATGCACATCATATTTTTCTGTCATGAGATAAATCCTGGGATTGGAGAAGTATAAAGACACATCATCTTTCGGTAATAACCATTAAGTATAGATTATAAAGGGTTAGGCTTTAATCGTTGTTCTGAACATATGGTTGTAATTCAACATTTTATCCGTGGTCTGGGCTACTGTTAATAAAAATGTACTGTAATCCTGATGGGAGTAATCTAGTGTTGCTAATGGACTCCGTATGGTTCTCATCACTGAACCAAATGTATAACATCAACTCCAAACTGACCTCCACAAACAAAACACATTAAAGGCTCTTTCACACCAACAACGGTAAATAGGCTTTAAAAGATAACTTAGCATACACACAATATCAGTCTGTTTGGTTTTGTCTACTTAGATAAAGCAGGGTTGTTTCTGAATGTGATTTCTGGTTGTGTATTCTAACATCTTTCTATCAGAACCATCATTAACTTCTTGAACAATTTGACCTACAGTAGCTCGTCTGATCAGACCACACGGGCTAGCCTTTGCTCCCCACGTGCATCAGTGAGCCTTGGCCTCCCATGACCCTGTCGCCGGTTCACCACTGTTCCTTCCTTGGAACACTTTTGATAGATACTGACCACTGCAGACCGGGAACACCCCACAAGAGCAGTTTTGTTATCTAGTATGAAGCAGGATGGATTCTGATTGGCTGTCAATGTTGTATCGTTCTGGATGTGATCCATGTGTCCTTATCACTATAATTGTGGTGTGGACTCTGCTATTCTTTAACATTTAGAACAATTTTGAGAACTATCGTTATAGTTATCGTCATTGGTGTGAAAGGGCCTTTAACCATTTCACTGAATAAATGCTGACTGATCGAGGCATGACAAAACAATTACAGGTATAGTGTAATTTGTACAAACAAACATGACAGTCTCCAACATACATTGACAGATGAAGAGACAATCACTTTATTAAAATCTGAAAATAATAAATGTTAAATGACTGGCTCATAAGGATGGCTCAAACCAAGTGTGTATTTTAAAGCTTGATGTCTTAAATAGACTACAATTTCAGCACAGTCAGCACATCTTTATTAAAAATCAGAGACTTTACCCTTACGCCTTTAAATATATTAAACCCAATGTTTACTTTCCAAGCTATCTTTGAAACCAAGATGATAGAAATTTAGCTTTGGGGAACCTTACATTTAAGAAAAAGAAAATCATTCCAGGTGTCAAAAGACAGTGTGGCATCACAAATCTGTGATGATTCCATTGTTGCTTGTTCTAAGAAATGCATTGATGCTTGAGGAACTGACACTTTACTAGACCTTGAATGTGACAAAAACAGCATGTACAGAGGGAGAGAGGAGCTTCTGTAAAGTTACAAAACAAGAAAAGAAAAATGTTTACTGGTATTATTGTCATATAATACTACCAGGGTACTTACAGTAATTCATTCAGGATACAATTTTCAGACATTGGAGAGCAACATTTAGAACCACAGATACAAAAACAGTCCATTTTCCTTTGCCACTTTCCCTGTGTTCCACATTAGGTCCTGATCCGCCGCAATCCATTCTTTCTTCATCCAAACAGTAATAGCAAGACGATACACACTGAATTCACTGCTATCAGAGGTACTGTTGAACAGGAAGAGAAAAACATTTTAATATTGAACAACGACTGGTACATGTCCATTACAATGACATTACAAAGATACAGGAACAATATATTGACTTTGACCTATTATTTTTCTTCACAAAACACGATTAAATAATTTTTTTTATTAACATGTTTTTTACTAATTATTTATCCTAGCCCATAATCTTTTTACATGTCTCTGCCCGTAATCTTAAAATCAAAATAACTTCACATCCCTCTTGCAGCTCATCTCTTTTCTGATGACGGATTTACTGACGCACAGTGGGAGAACATCACATGTTCAAGTCTCAAGTGAGTCAAGTCACAGTGCACACAAACCACGTCAAATCATTGGTTCACTGAAGTCATTCTTAAGAAGGGAAGATGTGTCTGGAGTTTTGCCGACCGGATACAGTGATAGTTGAATCTGTCAATTAGCTCCGCTTCACATTGCTCTGGTTGGTTGAAGCGCTATCCTATTTCATGCAGAGGGAGTTTGAAAGACAACCGTTTATCCCGCCCCTCAGATTTAGCCGTCAATGGTGAGTTTCCAGACCAAACATCTTGATGTGGGTCTGGCTTGTCAAGCTAATATTTAGGGCATTATATATATTTAATCATTTCATTACTTCAGTTGTTATAAAGTCATTGCTGAGTCATACAGTTTAAGTCTCCAGTCATTGGATCCCAAATCAAAAACAAGTCAAGTAATTTTCTTCATTTAGTCAAGCAAGTCAGCAGCCATATCACCCTGTAGCCCTAGACTGGTTTCCCACTGAAGTTCCTGGATGGGAAACCAACTGGGAAAAACAGGTAGCTGCTGGTAGAGGTGTTAGTGGGGGGTGCTTACCCTGTTGTCTGTGTGGGTCCTAATGCCCCAGTATAGTGATGGGGACACTATACTGTCAGAGAGCACCGTCTTTTCGGATGAGACGTTAATCCGAGGTCCTGACTCTCGGTGGTCGTTAAAATCCCAGGATGTCCTTCGATAAAGAGTAGGGGTGTAACCCCGGCATCCTGGCCAAATTTGCCCATTGGCCCCTGTCCATTATGGCCTCCTAATAATATAATGATTGGCTTAATCACTCCGTTTCCTCTCCACAAATCAGCTGGTGTGTGGTGAGAGTTCTGGCGCAATATGGCTGCCATCTCATCATCCAGGTGGATGCTGCACATTGGGGGTGGTTGAGGAGATTCCCCTTTCTATGTAAAGCGCTTTGAGTGCCTAGAAAAGCACTATATAAATGTAACAAATTATTACTATTATTGTTATTAAGTCTCGAGTCCTTAAATTTGCGACTGAAGTGAAGTCATGTAACTCGTGTCCCCTACCTCTGCTGGCCTAAGGGCAGGGCAACCTGCACACACCTTTACATGAAATCCACCAAAAGCAAACCACAACATCCAATGCATTCCCATCCCAAATCAAAAACAAGTCAAGTAATTTTCTTCATTTAGTCAAGCAAGTCAGCAGCCATATCACCCTGTAGCCTAAGACTGGTTTCCCACTGAAGCTAAGCAGGGCTGAGTCTGGTAAGTACCTGGATGGGAGACCAACTGGGAAAAACAGGTGGCTGCTGGTAGAGGTGTTGGTGAGGCCAGCAGGGGGCGCTGAACAAAATCAAACCCCACCCTACATTTGTTCTTGTTCAGAAGCAGTTTGACTTACGGTGCATTCACACGGGGCTTTGGCGTTAATGCTTGACAGAGGGCGTGACTGAAGCTTGGCGATGATGCGACCGCAGCCAATCACACGTCTGCTCTAAGTTGCATGAACGCAGTTGGCTACGGTCTCCTCTAGGGTATTTGCATAGGGCGATCTGATTAGATGATGCCTGCGTTGGTGCTTGAAAAGTTCTCTTTTCAAGAAATCTTCAACTTCTGCTGCTTGCAGCGTGAGTGAAGTGACGCGACGGAACCCACAATTCAGTTCAGCAACGCATGATGTCACTCATTCAAAGTAAATAAGAAGCGTTAACGCTTATGCCCCGTGTGAATGCGGCGTTAGATATGCGTCATAATTGCAATTAGTTTAATGTTGACTTTAAGATACAAGGCTTAAAATAATTAGAGATAAATTAGTATCTCTATTAATGATTTTTGATGGTAATAGACACTCCATGAACTGGAGATGGGAAAGTAGTAGACGTTAGTACTAACACTCTTCAAATGAGCATACCTCTCATGACAGTCCTGACAGAACGAATAAGGTTCAGAAGTTGTGCTTTAATCCCAGGTTCATCTCCAAATCCTCCAATACCTTGCTCTGCTCCCCAACCAACTGGAAAAATATATTTGCTAGTTAAAAGTCATCTGTGATAATTTGCTATAATGATAAATATATATGCATTTGCAATTGGATGTATATCTTTATAATCGATGGGTGATGGAGGTATTCTATATTATATCGTAGTACACGCATCCACAAAATGTAAATTTAACTGGAACACTTTTTTGACAGTATATGAAAAGAGCAAGGATAATCCCTGAAGAATATTGCATCTCAAACAAAATAATACAAGTACAATTTATGATTCTGCACAGTATTTCCAATGTGTGTGTGTATTGTGCATTCAGTAAGATTGAGGATGAGGAAAAACATTTAATTTGGCAAAATTTAAGCTCTTGCTCTTTTTATAAAATCTGATTTAACATGTTAAAATATAACTATGCTGTTATATTTGCCCTGTTTTGTAACAAAGAGTCATATTTAGATTAGAAACCCCATAGCATTTTCCTGAGATGTTGATTTATAACAAACAATTAGAAAATTAATCAGATTTAAATTATAATTACAAAATATGATCATATTTCCATAAGAGTGCTAAACATTAATGTCAGCCATTTTTAAAGACCAAGAAGTTGTTGTTGTCCTGGTGACACCTCCAAACATTTGGTATCTGTGCAAAGCCCTGAATGTGCTCTATAAAGGACATCCTGACTCAAAACTGTGACGTGTGTGATGTCACAGAAACTCACTAAAATATAATGTCCACTACAGTGGACAAAAGTCTATTACTGGGTCCCAGGAGGATATGACTAGTGAAATTACGTATAAAAACCCCAGCAACCAGCAATTCCTGACATTCGAAGCAATTCAGGTTATATAAAAAAAAAACTACCATGATAATTTATGTTAACTATTTAATATTTCTGTATTGTCCTGCAGATTTAGGAGAAGTAAGTTAACATTACGTGTATGCTAACAAACCAGATAGCAATACATATATTTACACGACAGAACAAACCTGTCGTTATATTTCAGAATGAAAACCATTCAGGAGAACTTACTTTTACTGAGAAACCTCTCTTCGTGCAGAACTGCGATAGCATTAGTGAATAATATCGCTGTTTGAATCAGTGCGTACAGTGTGAACGCCATGTTGGCACTATTGTGCTGACGTAAAAGAGCTTGCGTCGCGCACAATTACGTCACAAACGCGCCGCTACAAGATTTGATTGACTACAAGAGCTCAACAAATATTTTTGCACAATAAGATAAAAGAAGTCTCTTATAAAATGATACATCGGTGCTATCCCACAAATTGTTTTCTACAAAGATTTATTTCTGATGATTTTGATGTAAATTGCTCTTTCTTTGGTCTCCAAACAAAATTTAGTCTCATTTGTTTTGGTACTGTGAACATAGAATCTGTGGAAAAACATTGTGAGTATTTTTTGCAATATAATTCCTGAAATTTCATTGAAATATGAAAATATTATTCTGGGTTATATACATTTTGAAAGAGAAAATCAGATGTGTTTTTATTTATTCAATCTTATTTTGTTTCTCGCCAAATAGGCTATTCTATATTAGGCTATATATATATATATATATATATATATATATATATATATATATATATATATATATATATATATATATATATATATATATATATATATATATATATATATATATATATAATATTTTACATAAATGTACATTTTGTAAGTGTAAGCCTTTCTTTAACCTTTTTCTGGAAGAGTTAAAATTGTATGTGTGTTTGATTTCTGACTCTTCCAATAAGAATGCTGTAAAAACTATGAACCTTTTTAAAAGGTATAGTATTTTCCTGCTTCCTGGCATGTAATATTGTTGTCATTACATGTTATAATAATAATAATAATAATAATAATAATAATAATAATAATAATAATAATAATAATAATAATAAATAAATAAAGATTGACAAGAGTTTAAAAAAATCGCAAACATGCTACTGTAACTATAGGCTTTTACATTAACTGTTAAATTTTAACAAGTGTGAGTTCTGATTTTAGCCATGTACAAATCTGATTTAGCAGTGGTCACTGTATGGCTGAATTGTATTTCAAAACATTTTAGATTTTCTTGTGTATTATTTTTGGACAGCAATCTATTATTTTATACATTATAGCATGATTTTATAGTAATAAAACTCCATTATAATATGTAGGATAGACAATGAATTAACTGCATTATAATATTTGATAATCTATTCAACTAAATAATAATAATATTTGTCAAATACTGTAGCCTATTCAGTAGAACACTTCATTCTTTGATTTTGTATATCAATTTCTGTAGCCTATACAGGTCCTTCTAAAAAAATTAGCATATTGTGATAAAGTTAATTATTTTCCATAATGTAATGATAAAATTTAAACTTTCATATATTTTAGATTCATTGCTCACCAACTGAAATATTTCAGGTCTTTTATTGTTTTAATACTGATGATTTTGGCATACAGCTCATGAAAACCCAAAATTCCTATCTCAAAAAATTAGCATATTTCATCCGACCAATAAAAGAAGTGTTTTTAATACAAAAAAAGTATTAAATAATAATGTTCAGTTATGCACTCAATACGTGGTCGGGAATCCTTTCGCAGAAATGACTGCTTCAATGCGGCGTGGCATGGAGTCAATCAGCCTGTGGCACTGCTGAGGTGTTATGGAGGCCCAGGATGCTTCGATAGCGGCCTTAAGCTCATCCAGTGTTGGGTCTTGCGCCTCTCAACTTTCTCTTCACAATATCCCACAGATTCTCTATGCGGTTCAGGTCAGGAGAGTTGGCAGGCCAATTGAGCACAGTAATACCATGGTCACCATTTACCAGTGGTTTTGGCACTGTGCGCAGGTGCCAGGTCGTGCTGAAAAAACAAATCTTTATCTCCATAAAGCTTTTCAGCAGATGGAAGCATGAAGTGCTCCAAAATCTCCTGATAGCTAGCTGCATTGACCCTGCCCTTGATAAAACACAGTGGACCAACACCAGCAGCTAACATGGCACCCCAGACCATCACTGACTGTGGGTACTTGACACTGGACTTCAGGCATTTTGGCATTTCCTCCTCGCCAGTCTTCCTCCAGACTCTGGCACCTTGATTTCCGAATTACATGCAAAATTTGCTTTCATCCGAAAAACAAATAAAACAAAACTTTGGACCACTGAGCAACAGTCCAGTGCTGCTTCTCTGTAGCCCAAAAGTGGCTTGACCTGGGGAATGCGGCACCTGTAGCCCATTTCCTGCACACGCCTGTGCACGGTGGCTCTGGATGTTTCTACTCCAGACTCAGTCCACTGCTTCCGCAGGTCCCCCAAGGTCTGGAATCTGTCCTTCTCCACAATCTTCCTCAGGGTCCGGTCACCTCTTCTCGTTGTGCAGCGTTTTTTGCCACACTTTTTCCTTCCCACAGACTTCCCACTGAGGTGCCTTGATACAGCACTCTGGGAACAGCCTATTCATTCAGAAATGTCTTTCTGTGTCTTACCCTCTCGCTTGAGGGTGTCAATGATGGCCTTCTGGACAATAGTCAGGTCAGCAGTCTTACCCATGATTGCGGTTTTGAATAATGAACCAGGCTGGGAGTTTTTAAAAGCCTCAGGAATCTTTTGCAGGTGTTTAGAGTTAATTAGTTGATTCAGATGATTAGGTTAATAGCTCGTTTAGAGAACCTTTTCATGATATGCAATTTTTTTTTAGATTTTGGGTTTTCATGAGCTGTATGCCAAAATCATCAGTGTTAAAACACCTGAAATATTTCAGTTGGTGTGCAATGAATCTTAATTATATGAAAGTTTAAATTTTATCATTACAATATGCTATTTTTTTTAGAAGGACCTGTATATATCCTACCAGTTAGACGTGTAGGAAGGCCACAGGTAAATATGACATTTATTATAATGGGTTTATGTGATGATTGTTTTATGTTCTCTTAAATTATTTTCTAAAGCCTAATAAATGTCAAAATTAATATAACTTTAATAACTTTTACATAAAAATTATACATAATGTTGATTGTCTATCATTACTGTAAATAATAATAATAATAATAATAATAATAATGATTTCATAGAGACATCAGTAACAAAATTAGTAATAGTGATACTGGCCTTCATTCATAAAAAAATGCCATTACAACAAATATTTAAAAAAATACATGCCTTCTGATTAAATTAATTGTTTTTTTTAATGCCACTTAACATTTAATAATAAATGATCAGTGTTTTCCATCTTATAGACTTTAATTATCCACATAAATAGTAGAGAAACTACAAGAACATATTTAAATACATTTGCATGAACAGTTAATAATAACATTTTTAAACTTGTGTTTATGTCAATGTTGTATTTAAACAGGCAAAACAAGAAAGGTTTCCGATTGCTCTCAGACATCAGCCACAGTACAGAGCAACCCGTCCCCTTCACAACCGCTGTATGTACATTTACATCCTAGAACTAAGAGAACTGTACAGTTTGCAGTGCATGGGTAATAAATAAACTTAAGTTCATAAATAATCAAAGTGTGGTTGCTGTACAGGAAATATGTCAAAGGAACTCATTGGTAGATGCATGTGTATCAGTTCACTGATGCCGTTTAGACGTCATTCGGGTGGATCATCAATGACAGTGTTCAACATTTTGATCCGATGAAGAGGTTCCTTTCGTTGTGCTTGAGATCGGGATGATTTGATTTAACCTCTTCATGTTAAAAGATGTTGAAATGCAGCTTGATTTTGGTTCAGGTGTATTTTCCTAAAAAAAAAATTATAATAATAACATTGATATAGTCATTATGATGAATATTTCTCAAAATTATCAAGAAAGCTTATATGTAAAAAATATAAGTGGCAGTAACAAATCAGTGGTGTTTGTTATATGAAATTTATTCAGCAGTGAAATTGGCAAACAGAGCGGCCACACATTATCTTTCTCACCCCATCACTATATGATTTAATAACTTTGATACTTACCATTTAGCTTTTGTTTAGATGAGTCCCGACCTTTTCTTTCCTAATGATGTTTGCATAAGGAATCTACAAACAAACATTATGGAATCAGTTAATACTTGCACTCTCCATTAACAATACACCATCTCTTTATGAAATGAATTGAAAAAGAAGTTTGCTTCATAACATGTTTTAATGCAAATGTTTATAATGTAGTAAATACACTATAGCTGTTCATAAGTTTGCTGTCAGTAAGATTTTTAAATGTTTTTAAGAAGAAAAACAAAAAAATACAGTTATAAACAGTTATATTGTGAAATATTATTGCAATTTAAAACAACTGTTTTGCTGTTTAATGTTATGTTAACACTGTGATCATTTTTTTAGGTATCTTTGATTAATAAAAAATTCAAACGAACAGCATTTATTTGAAATATAATATAATATATTTAGTGACATTATAAATAGGGATGAGTCACTTATTAGTTGGTTTAGCCTCCTGGGACCCATAATTAAAAAAAATAGTTTTTTTTTTATCATGTCATTACATTGTTTAGAGCATAATCAACTTTTTTTTTCAAGATTTCTTTTTATTATTATATTTTATTCATATGTTATGATATGTCCTCTGTATTTAACACCAGGACTCAGTTGTTTAAAAAAATAAAATGACATGAAATTGTGTATAGGCAAAAACAATGGGATTTATTTTTTATTCACTAATTATTTTTTAGGTTTCAGGATTTTTCTTTAACCAAAGTTTGTTTAAAGATGATTCTCAACTATGTTATGAAAGATATAACATATGATATACCACTTTCTATGATATACCATTTTACTTTATGCAATATGTGGGTAAAATGACCATACTTGGATTTACTCTGCATCTAATTTGCATATTAATGTGTTCTTGGTGCAACATTTAATAAATATAAGTGTAATAATGGGAGTAATAATATGCAACATTTTCACAATATCATCTAATATTTCATAGGAATATTGATATGCAAATTATTTCCCTATTTACTTATATTTAACAAAATCCCTGATAAACAGGCTTTAAGTCCTGGCTACAGGACATTTATGAAATCAATGCCCTTTTTTGTAACAGAAAGTCATATTTTGATTAGAAACTCCATCACATTTTCCTGAGATGTTGATTTATAACAAACAATTTGAAAATTAATCTGATTTAAATTATAATTACAAAATATTATCCTTAAAAACTAAATATTATCGTTAAAAAACGGCTGACATTAACATTTAGCATTTTTATGGAAAATAAGAATGCTAAATGTTAATGTCAGCCGTTTTTTAACGACCAAGATGAGGGGGTTTTTTTTCACTGGTGAAACCTCCAAACCTTTGATATCTCTGCAAAGCCCCCGAATGTGCTCTTAACATCCAGACTTAAAACTGTGATATGTATGATGTCAGAGAAATTCACTAAAATATAATGTCCACTACAGTGGACAAAAGTCTATTCCTATGTCCAAGGTCGATAGAATATCAGATAGTTTGTGCAATAATTGGTCAAAAAAAATACTGTATTTTCGGTGCTGATGCGGTGGTGACGCCCTGGTTCATGTAACCAGAGGGTGGCGCTGCCAATAACGCACCTAAAAGTAATATGTTGAATGGTCTCTCTCCCCCTCTCTCTCTCTGTTTATGTGTGTGTAGCCTATACATGCGTGTGCGTGCATAAGGGGAGGGGTGTGTTTTTCGAATAATAATCAAATAATTCCCAGTGATCGAACATTATTTTCACTCATAAAGACTTGAGACGCATAAACGATTTTGAACATATCTCTTGAATGAATAATTCAATGACAAATACATTTTTAACAGTCCCTTGTCGCGTAACGGTGTAACAGATCATTTAAAGTGTCAAGTTACTTTTAAAAGGTGATTTGCTCTATTTTGATGCTTCTGTAGACATCCGTGTTTAGGCCTGTCTCTGATCTATACACTTTTATCCCAGAACTTCTGTGATCCTTTGAATTATTGTTAGACACTGTAAAAAGTTATTTAGAAAAAGAGTTATCTGGTTGCCTTAAAATTTTGAGTTCATTGAAATTAAAATGTTGAGTTAATACAATGAACAATTTTTGAAATTCGACAACCTTTATTAAAATATTATTAAAAGATTTTGTAGCATATTGGGTAATTGTGTGTGTTTTATTTCTGATGATGCAGTGAGACATACCAAATAGTGCTATTTTCATGATTCATCAATTTTTTTTATGTGGTTCAGATACAAAAATATTTTGAGTTTCTATTTATTAAACAAATTTTCTTCATTGTATCAACTCAAATTTTTAATTTCAATAAACTCCAAATTTTAAGGCAACCAGGTTACTTACTTTTTTAAGTTAAACCAACAAAAACCAACAAAAAAATTTACAGTGCAGAAATAACAATACTGTGTGGTTGAAAAGAAGCTGTTGCTTTCTCTGGATTCGAACATATCTGAATGTTCACTGCACTGTAAAAAAAATAGGTTGGATTTTGTTGGTTTAACTTAAAAAAGTAAGTAACCTGGTTGCCTTAAAATTTGGAGTTTATTGAAATTAAAAATTTGAGTTGATACAATGAAGGAAATTAGTTTAATAAATAGAAACTCAAAATATTATTGTATCTGAACCACAAAAGATTTGATAAATCATGATAATAGCACAATTTGGATGCGTCATCAGAAATAAAACACACAATTACCCAATATGCTTACAGAATCGTTTAATAATATTTTAATAAAGGTTGTCGATTCTCAAAAAAAAATTGTACTGTATTAACTCAAAATTTCAATTTCAATGAACTCAAAATTTTAAGGCAACCACGTAACTTTTTTCTAAACAATTTTTTTACAGTGTGTGATTGTTCTTGTCAAAGGTTTACACACAGCTGAATCACTGTCATTTATTAATAAAATCGCCTGCGTGTTTAATTTGAGATTGCAACCATTTAACGATTAACCATGCTACTACACTGTAAAACATTTTTTGGCTTTTTGTTGGTTTAACTTAAAAAAGTAAGTAACCTGGTTGCCTTAACATTTTGAGTTTATTGAAATAAAAAATTTGAGTTGATACAATGAAGAAAATGTGTTTAATAAATAGAAACTCAAAATATTTTTGTATCTGAACCACAAAAAAAATTTGATAAATCATAAAAATAGCACTATTTGGCATGTTTCACTGCGTCATCAGAAATAAAACACACACAATTACCCAATATGCTTACAAAATCTTTTAATAATATTTTAATAAAGGTTGTCGAATCTCAAAAAATGTTCATTGTATTAACTCAACATTTTAATTTCACTGAACTCAAAATTTTAAGGCAACCAGGTAACTTTTTTTCTAAATTATTTTTTACAGTGTATAAATAAATATAAAACAACAAATGCTAAAACAAAGGCAAAATTAAAGTGATTTTTTTATAGACAACTAAATAAATGAACTTGTAATCATTGTTGACTAAGCTTACATGATGGAATATCATACATCTCGCAAGTTATTTTGGAAAAAAACGGCATGTAACCAAATGTAAGGTTATTTTGGCTAGTAGCCGGATTATATCGGGTCTATAGTTAACCGAGATGGTGAAATGGGCTGTTGCTTTCTGGGCTGCCTTATAAACAGCATTTATCCATAACTATTCATAATTCGCATAGGGCATCTTGTACCTTATTGCGTAAAAACACTCAATTTATTAAACACAATTTATTGGTATTGATGGTTCCATAAACTTTCATAAACTTTAAACTTTCTGTTCTACAAAAGGTTATTTTTTGGTGGAAAATGGTCCTTTAGACTCTTAAAATGTCCTTCACACACACACAAAAACATGTTTCGTTTAAGAGTTGATCACTGAAAGGTTCTTTAGGGAACCCAAATTGGTCCTTTACTGTGAAAACCCATTTTGGTACTTTTTTTTTAGTCTATGATGATCCAACAGCAAAAGAAAGCAGAGATCTTCTAAAAATCATTATAGCTTTCTACGTTCCTGAATTTCAGCTTTGAATGGCGTTGAAGTGAAAGAACACACAATGGCATTCTGCCAGCATCGTCCATGTGTTCAAACACAGATGCGCGGGTGATTGATGCAATGTTGACAACAAGAGATTATGAGGCATCCTGCCGGCTGCCTGCGGGTTATCTTACATTTCTTCTTTAACATAGATTTAGCAGTTTACTTATATAGTAGGGTTGCTTGTGTGATATTCTTATGATTCGCAAGTCAATTAATCAGGAGATTATGAACTAATTGTGGATTGTGTTAACAGAAAACGCCTTACCATCTGCAACTGTTGCACCATTTCTTCCCTGTAAGCCAGTTCTCTCTTCATTTGGTCCTGAAAGTTATCTGTAGAATAGCCAGATTTGGGAAATTAAAATCAATTATGGTTACCTCATATTTAAACCTAAGTAATGTTGACTTTTGAATATTATCAATTTTGGTCTTATTTTAAAAGTGGATCATTATGGAGTTATACTGATTAAGTGATCAGAGAAAGCAGCTTTTTAAAAGCTAAATCACGATGATGAAATAAGGACACTTACGGAAAACTGGAAACGGAGAGCTGCCTTTCAGAGCGTGAAACTCCTGCTCCAGACGCCTCCGTAAATCTATCTGTTCAAGGAGAACTTTCTGGAGTTCTTCTGAAAGACGAATCACAGAATAAATCAAGATCAGACTTCCATCCGAGCCGTGCCCACCATATCAACTATTACATTTACACTCTATTGAAGTTTACACTTGAGTTTTTGCATTTATTTGCTCAAAAATATGACAAAAACAGCAATATTGTGATATATTATTACAATTTAAAATACAGTTGTCTATGTGAATATATGTTAAAATGTAATTTATTCCTGTGATCAAAGCTGAATTTTCAGCATTATTACTCCAGTCTTCAGTGTCACGTGATCCTTCAGGAATCATTCATAGTACTCTGATTTGATGCTCAAGAAACATTTCTGATTATTATCAGTGTTTAAGAAAGTTGTGCTGCTTCATATTTTTGTGTAAACCATGACAAAAAGTTTGATTTGAAAATGAGTTTGAAATAGAATCTTTTGTAACATTATGAATGTCTTTACGGTCAATTTTGACAATAAAAGTATTCACTTCTTTCAAAACATAAAAATAAATCTTGCTCCGAACTTTTAAACTGTATTGTACAGTCAAACCAAAAATTCTTCAGACACCAGAAATATTGTTTTACTAGTGGGTACAGGACACTATAATTAATTTATGTTAATTTATGTTCATTAAGTTTAATTTATGTTCATATTATACACAAAAAATCTTCATACAGGGGACTTTGAGTAAAACGGACATAAATTTGGGACCAAACCGATTTAGATATTTTGACCTGACCATGTTTTGCTAAAGTATTTTTTCTTTATTTGCTAATGCGACCTTTTACACCACAGATTAACAAAGTTGAGCATTGCTTGGCCATTGGTTGACCTACATTGGTATTACTTTAATTTAACAGCTGACAGCTGATTGGTTGATTGTAATCCATTACTTACCTTTCTATCAAAGTTATCTGACATTATAAGAGACGAATTTGTTCGGACAGTTTAATTCTGAGTTCGTATTATTGTATTACCAATTACCAAACTATAGTGAATAAACTGTGAGAATGTGACAAAATGTTGAAGGTGTCTGAATACATTTTGGCTTGACTGTGATATTCTAAGGTATTATTATCTCACCTTTTTCCATATTCTCGACGTCCTTCTTGAGCGAAACGGGAGAGTTTGTGTCTTGACTTTGGTCTGCTGAGCAGAAAAAAAAGAAAGAAAAAAGAATAATTTTCAAAACCTATGCAGATGTATGACATATTGCAAGCATTCATTCATGTCAGTTGTTATAAAGGACCGACAGACATAATGTAGTACCACCAGCAGCCAGCAGATGTCAGTCTGATAACAGAATATTTCACACAAACATATTTGACTTACAAAGTGCTATAGAAAATATAAGGCTGTTTTCCTGGAGTGGTATTAATATGTCATGAATATGGTATGAAACATCTGTGACTGCATATTTACTGTAAAGACATAATGATATCGTAAGAAAATAATATATTTCTGACTCCACATGAGTAAAATATAGGCCATTCAACAAAATATCTGATTAGTGCAGCTAAATTAAGTCATTAGAAACTTGCAATGTGCCAATATCCTGAAATAGGTGACAATAGCAGATTTCATTAATGTTACTGCGCTATTGAATCAGGAAATGATTCTAAACAGTTTTGATTGGAAACCTTAGGAGTTGGTACGTTCGCACGGCATGTCCGCTGACAGTGTTTTTGTGTCTGTATCGCAAATGGCTCAAATGAAGTGATCCAACACATCGGTATAATCTTCCCCTCATTCCACTCTCTCTCTCTCTCTCTCTCTCTCTCTCTCTCTCTCTCTCTCTCTCTCTCTCTCTCTCTCTCTCTCTCTCTCTCTCTCCTCATTTCCCGTCTTGCCTCCTTAAGCCGAACAAGGCGTTCCTCATTTGGAAAGCGGTCTTGTTCTCGCTCTCCTCCTCTCTCTGTCTCATTTGACAAGCAAATTTGCAGACAGTGCCTGAGGATAACAACCTCGTTTGACAGTCAATTAACCGTGAATAGTCA
This sequence comes from Pseudorasbora parva, assembly GCF_024679245.1. Lineage (NCBI taxonomy): Eukaryota > Metazoa > Chordata > Actinopteri > Cypriniformes > Gobionidae > Pseudorasbora > Pseudorasbora parva. Next base: position 17,203,305 of record NC_090194.1, on the reverse strand, counting down.
AAGCCAAGGCAGTTTGCATTATATAAATGGAAAATTAGATTATTTTTTTTTCTTCCCTCCCAAGAAACAGAACTATCTTTAAGACACTGCCGTTAGACTCTTTGGAAAATCAGAAGTTCTAATCACGTTTCCCAGTAGCCCCTCGGAGACATTTAGCAATCAGGCAAAGGTGGTTTCATTTAATTTGTTTCATGTAATTTTTTCAAATATATTATACGGTATATGAGGAGATCATTATCGGCTAGATAATACAAATGTTGGCATAGATGTCATAAAACACTTTTAATGTCTTTCTGACAGATAAAAGGCAATAAGCTATGATCTTTCTAATGGAAGATTTTGCCAAGCAAAAGGCAATTATGTCCATTTGATATTGTTCAAATGGTGATTGTCACCTTCCTGCCGTTGAGCTGATTGTCTTCCTGAACTGTTATGGCTCCCTACAGAACACATTTTCCCAATGACATTGTGGAGAGAGCTGCTCCATTTTAAGAGTATATTCCATCCCGTATCTGTTTTATATTTAGATTAATCCTAATATCCTTGCAGGGATGGGCTAGCCGTGCCGCGCAAATTATTTTGCGGCCCTCTTGCTGTAAGTGGCGGATGTGAAACGGAGATAAAGTGTTGTTCTTACTTGGGTTCTCTCGCCAGTATTCTGGTGCGGACGACGTTTCTGTCTCTGGGACGAAAAAACTGCTTTGCTCTTTGTTGTCGTCTGAAAAGAATATTCAAAATAAGATATTAAAAGCTGAATGCATGCACACAAATGAATCAACATTTAAGACATGAAGGTGGAAAATGTAATTATTTTTCTAATTATGTTTATTTAATTATATTTGTCAAATTATGTTTTTCATGTGCCTTCAGTTTCACAAGAGAAATTTTGCCTAAGACTATAATGTGTGAGTGTGCGTGTGTGTGTGTGTGTGTGTGTGTGTGTGTGTGTGTGTGTGTGTGTGTGTGTGTGTGTGTGTGTGTGTGTGTGTGTGTGTGTGTGTGTGTGTGTGTGTGTGTGTGTGTGTGGGGCTCTGGTAAATCATTATGGCGACAAAATGTCCCCACATAGACGGCAATATACAAAATCCTTGTCTTTGTTGGGACATTTTTTGGTCCCCATGAGGAAAAATAGCTTATAAATCATATCAAATAATGTTTTTTTTTTTTTTTTTTTTTTTTTTTTTTTATGTAACAATGCAGAAAGTTTTCTGTGATGGGTAGAGATAGTGTAAGGTGATAGAATATACACTTTGTACATTATAAAAATAATTATGTCAATGGGAAGTCCCCATAATAAATAGTATAATGTGTGCGTGTGTGTGTGCGTGTGCATGTGCGTGTGCGTGTGTGTGTGTGTGTGTGTGTGTGTGCGTGTGTGTGTGTGGGCGCATGTATTGCCATTGTAAAAACAGTGTAAAAACTAACAAAAGAAATAAGATTAATAATGCAATGGGAAATCACCTCACAATTTCATTCACTTTCTATTAATTTCTCACCTGAGATGGTTGTTTTGTTTTTGGTTGCATAGGCCGGCAGCCCATCGTCTCTGCTCTTGTGAGCCTGTAACCATAAAACACCACCGATGTCTGATTAGAACTGATTCATAACACCAGGCCAAAGGTTGAACATAGAGCAACCAAATATATCAGTCGGCCAAAAGCACAGAATTGATTAGCCTTGAGAATGACAACGCTGTTGTGTTTTATATATGATCCTGATGTTTGTTTGGCTGTGTGGTGCTACAGAGTTTCTTTAGATAAATCAACACGCCACTCATGTGTGAGTGTGTGTGCGTGCGCGCTAAGGCTAATTGCCAAAGAATTCCCGTTTCACTTTCTGTCGCTCACCCCGTTCTGTCTGTTAATGTAGCGTCAAAGGGTTAAAGATTAAAAGGGCTAATAGGCAGAAGTGACAAAGGGGAGCAAACATAATGTCGCCATTAAACAAAACACGACTGGGCTTATTAGGAGGGATCAAAGAGCTCTGAATATTTCATTTCTGCAGGGAACACAGGCTATCAATCTTGTTATGCATATGGACCCTGCCAGCCAATGGCCCGCATTTAAATAATTAGTTAAAGTGCCTGGAGGGAATATTTACATTTCTGTACGCGGCGCTTTCCTCCAGCGAGGCGTGAACTGGGCTGGGGACTTTGAGAATGGTGGGCGGACTGACAGGGAGGCCGGGTTTGTCCTCTGCTGAGGTCTCGGCGGGAATGCTCGGGAAGGAGGCTTGTTCTTTGGCCTGATCGCCCGGGCTGCTGTCGGGCAGTCCGCGCAAGTGCAGGCCGCACGGCTGCGGGGGTGTATGCGCAGACCGCCTGCCGAGATCCTCCTGCTCCTCATCCTGTTTTGTCTCCACATCCACTTCTTGCTCCTCGTCGCTTTCGCCGCTGTCGCTTTGGTAGCTGCAGCTGGTGCCGGGGGAAAGGTGCCTCTCCGCCGTGAAGTCCTCCAGGCTGCCGTGGAGCTTGGCGATGCTTTCCGTGTCTTTGACCACCGGACGGAAGGCGGAGTGGTAACTGGCCTTGCGGGCTTGCAGCGAGGGGGCGTCCAGCAGCTTTAGCCAGCCTTCCGGGGCCGCCCGCAAATCAGAGGTCACGGGCGGGCAGTCGCTCTCGAATAGCCCGGACCTGGGGTTTGTGTCCAAGCCCGAACTGGCATCGGCCTGTTCAGACAGATCCAAAAAGGCTTGTCTGAGAGATGGGCTTTCTGTGATGGAGGAAAGGGCGTTGGGTTGGGGTTGCAGATAAGTTGGTACCGGAATGCCCCCGGTTGCCCTCGGGGGCCAGAACATGCAGAAGGGCGGGTAAAAAGTGTCCTTGCGGCCGGGCCAAAGAAGCCCTGAGAGGCCACTGTTTTTCTGTCCATTGGTTGCCTCGCTGTCGTCCTTCTTCTGCGGGCACAGGCCGAATGCGGGGAAGGTGTACGGGCTAGGGAATAGTGACGTTGTTGGGAACTTCTGCAACATCCCGAAACCTTTGCTCGGGACTGGAATGACCGGGTAACTGCGGGGGGCTTTTCGAGGCGAGAGGCTGTTGCTGTCCAAGTCATCATCATCCTCATACCGGCCCCTCTTCTGAGCTAACTCCGGAGAGATCATGTGGGGCAGAACCGAGTTTACAGCCTTGACAGAACCCATGGACGAGCAGTTAGAGGAAGGAAGTGCCCTCTTGCGACTTCCTCCGTTGAACATGGCTTTTACATCCTCCCAGGCAAACATCAGGTCCTCCTGTGGTGTTTTTTCCGACAGTTTAAGGTGCCGACGCCAGGAGTTGAAGTTGGCAGCGTCTGGCTGCGTGTACTTGGCCTCAGGTGTGCGGTGTGAGTGGAAGATGAATTTGTTAGGGGAGAAGTACATATTACAGTAGGAGCACTTGATGCATTTGGCCCTGGAGCTGTTGTAGCGCGCTGGGATGAAACTTCCCCGGCAGCCCCAAGCACATTCATGCATCACGTCAAACGCAAAGTTGTCTGGCAGCTTGGGTGGAGAGTTCTCACCCAGGAAAGACTTGCAAAGTCGCTCTGCCTCTCGTTTGGTGATCATGCCACAGCGCCGGGAGGAAATGGGCATGGCGCCCGCCCGCCGAAGGATCTCGAGCTGGACCGGGGTGCACTGCACACAGGTGATACCCAGAGCCACTCGACGATTGTGGATCTCATTGTAGCTGTAGTTCTTTAACAGGGTGTTGGATATCTGAGCCAGGCATAACCGCTCTTGATTGTCAATTACAAGCGAGACAATAGGTACCCCGTAGAGGATGACTTGCCCGACTTGGTTGGGCTTAAGAGAGGATCTTGGAGGCGTGAGGGGCTCCTGCTGAAATGAACTCGGTGGGGTGGCCATCACAACGTCTTTTGGTCCAGACAGAAGACTCTTTTCCATTCCTTGGAGACCACTGACTGGAGATGTTTGTCTACAAACACATTTTGAAAGGTTAATTTAGCAATAAAAAAAGAGTAAAGGAATTAAAGGAAAAAAGATTCAGATGCATTAAAGGGATAGCTCATGCAAAAATCATTTACTCACTCTCAAGTTGTTCCATACCTGTATGAATCTCTTCTGCTGAACACAAAAGAAGACATTTTGAAGAATGTCGAAATATGGACCTCCATTGACTTCCATAATATTTTTTTTTTTCAAACTAATGTAGTCAATGGGGCCAATAAATTGTTTGGGTAGCCATATTCAAAATATCTTATTTCATGTTCAGCAGAAGAAATTCATACAGGTTTGGAACAACCTGAGGGTGAGTAAATAATGACAGAATTAAAATTTTTGGATGAACTATCCCTTTAATTTAAACCTAATAAAGAATATTACTTTTATCTAATGTGGTAACGGTATTAAATAGAAACCAGAATTGTATTTCACTGGACATTTATTATTATTATTATTATTATTATTATTATTATTATTATTATTATTATTATTATTATTATTATTATTAAACAACTTGCAGAATCACTGTAAAGCCTTTTTCACAAGTCAGACAATGTATGATCAGAATGTGATGCGCGTGAAATAAAAACAAATTTAAAGAACGAGAGAAAATGACAAAGATGCTGAACAATATGATCGCAAATTAAAGGAAAAGTAATATATATATATATATATATATATATATATATATATATATATATATATATATATATATATATATATATATATATATATATATATATATATCAGTGCGACAGTCCGATAATTATTAGGCTAATTATTTATTTAAGCTTGAACACTTTTTGCTGTTTTTGTTAAAATAATAAAAAAGGAAAAAGTGTTTTTAATGTTGTGTAATACATTATACAATTGTTTGATCACTGTATTAATATGCAAAAAATAAAACAACACAGAAGGATTTACAGAGAGCTCGGGAAGATTTCCCTAGAATGTTCTGTCGGCTTCAATGTTCGTATTCTACAGGGGTTAGGTTTTGGTAATGGATCATATAATAGCCTACTATATCCTAATAATAATAATAATAATAATAGTTAATAATAATAATAATAATAATAATAATAATAATTTACCATTAAAAAAATATATAGGCTATACACAAGCAGGAAATGTATCCTCTTTCTACGCCGAGAACAAAAGTCACTTAGTCAGAAATGACTAAATTTAAATTTTAAATCACATTAAATTTTCATACGGACTCGGAGAGTGTAAAAAGTTTGTATTTCTCTTACCTCCGCGCGCAGTCGGAGATGTCCAAACGCTACAGAATACAAATCATGTCGTAACCTATTCCACACACGACATTAGAAAATCGTTTTCATAAATGCAAACGGTCAACTTTATAAAAAGCTGCAAGCACGACAAATGCGCGATGGCACGACAGGCTCCTTTATCGTGTCCAGTAGCCTAACAGTAACAGTAGTGCGAGAGCGAATAAGCGCGCGCCTCACACGCTGGCTCTTATTGCCGGAGCTGGGTGTGAGTGATTGGCGTGGCTCTGCCCCTCTGAAGAGCCAATGACGTTTCACTAACTGCCACTCAAACGCACTAAAGAGAAGCTCAGCAGGAGCCGCAGGGGCCCCGGGTGATGCGCGCGCGCGTGTACTTCAAATCTGAATTAAGGAGGAAAAACACACGTGAACCATCCATGTGTGTAGGCTAATCGGCATACTACACCAGAAATAGTTCCATCAATAAATTGTGTTACTTGTAAACACGATGAAAAATGAGCCTGACCAAAACAGTATAGCCTACAAGCCAATTAATCACGCATTTCCCCGTAGCTTTTATATTAATTTAAAGCTATCGAATAATTGTAGGTCTAAGTTAATATAGCCTACTGATAGGATGATGCCCAATAATACAAAAATCGCCGGTTTTAATTAGCTAATATAACGGCCTTTTTTCCGAATATGACGAACCGCTTTCATCATCCACAACGCTTTTGTATTTTTAACTGCATAAAATGCGTAAAAGTAGCCCAGTCTAGTGAGCATGTATGGTGAGCATGTAAGTCGGTAGCTTTTGTTAGTGCTTTATCATTTCGTTATCAACATCTGCATTGTCACACAGTAAAACTGTCCAAACTGTCGTGCCATTGAGCCAATTTCCACGCATTCATAAATCAAGCGAAAGGCGACAAATGTCGGCATGTCATTTTTTCATCATTATGAGAGTAATACATGGGCTGCACGCACTGAATCGACCACAGCTGAATAAAACTAATCGTTTGTTGTCCGACAAACTGTCTCATCAATAACATTTCTATAATAGCCAGGTGCACTATTGATCCGAAATTGAGAAATTAGGCTACTTTTATGCTAACAAATACCGTTGTGTTTTTTAACTGTAGAAAAAAATCCGCATTTCGATCAAATTTCTTGCATCGGTTTTTATTTTAAATTAATTGCATTACAAATATAATGCATTACAAATATAATTTCGTGATGCTGATGACATCGCGCGCAATCCTGATAAGAAACACTTAATTGTGACGTTTTCATTTGGCACGATAATAGAATTAGTACAAAAGGTCAAGTGTTCTGAAAAGCCAAGTCAAATTGACAGGAAAGAGAGGGTCCCATCTGTAGCCCCCTAAACCTCATTTAGAGCCCATCCCGCTGGCTTTTGTCTCCCAATAGCCAAAGAGCACCTCATACGACCTCTATCCCATTACAGGAATATGACAAAATATATATGATACTTCAAAATAATTGGTAATGGTGTAGAATAACTATCATTAAGCCTTTTGTTTTAAGTAAACATTAAACCATATTGCTTCAATTTATACTAATTTAAATATTTAAATTTCATGAAACTTTGGTGGGTATTTTCATACTATGTGACCCTGGACCACAAAACCATTAGGGTTATTTAAAAAAAAAAAAAAATTGATTTATGCATCATATGAAACTGAAAAAATATGCTTCCAATTGATGGTTTGTTATAGGACACTATTTAGCAGAGATACAACTATATATATGGAATCTGAGGGTGCAAAAAATCTATATATTGAGAAATTCTTCTGTAAAGTTGATTAAATGAAGTCCTTAGCACTAATAATACACTTTTTATATCTATATGGTAGGAAATTTACAAAATATCTTCATGGAACATGATCTTTACTTAAAAGATAAATCGATCATTTTGACCCATACAATGTATTCTTGGGTTGCCACAAATATACCCATACGACTTATGACTGATTCAGACACACACACACACACACACACACACACACACACACACACACACACACACACACACACACACACACACACACACACACACACACACACATATATATATACACACACGACTGATTATAATCAGTACAACTAACAAGGTTAACTATTCATGCTGGACAGTTAAACATGCAGGCCTTAGTAAATCATAGCTCATGTCTGCTTGATGCATTGAACTTCATCTATATGTATGTTAACCCTACTGTGAAATTAATCATGCGTTTAAAAAATTACTTATGTGACCTGTCGGGGTCAATACAGAAGAAAAAGAAGGGGGGACCTAAGAGCTACATGAACAGGACATTACGCACCAAATCCATCATCTAACCAAATATACCTCGGGCAAACTAGTTTTTTAAACAAATGAAATGTCTTGACTTTACTTTCTCTTTTCCTCACTGTAATGCAACTCTCTGACCTATAATTGTCACGAACAGAAAGCCCCACAGTACACTGCGGTCTAAATAGGCCTGAGAACGCTGTCCCACATTATAATCCTTATTTAACACTGGAGGTCAGAAACATTGCAAGACTAAACGCCCCTTCGCCTGTTAAGCAATATCATAGAAAGTATTCATTTAATGTTGATTACTTGATTGCAGACAAAGAAATGCATGCAATTGTTATGGATATAGTTCAATATGCTGACTTCCAGTAGTCTATGTAATGGACGCATATGTATATTATTACTGTAAGGTAATCAGACTCCATTCAGGTAAATAGGGCTAGAAGTCGATACAGAGTGGTGCCATACAAGGATCTTTATGTAAGTTGAAATAATTAAATGCTTATGAAATATCCATTTGAATTTAATAAGCATCATGATTTTTTTTATAATGTCAGCTAGATATATTCTTGATGTGAGATGTACATGTGTTTAGATTAATTAAAGCATTAACAAATTAAACAAATATCTATTACATTCAAATGGCTGGAGAATCTTTCAGTCATTTTGGTGTGTATGTTGGTGCATATATACCTTATCCAATGCTCAAGGGAATCTGGTGTTTTCTAGCGGCTTTCAGCCTCTTCAGCATCAGTCAATCCCTGAAACGGTCATAAATTGCAGGATTTTTAGTGTCCTTCATGCCTCAGGAGAGCTCGGTTGATATTCGTGCTTGTGAAATTATAACAATCAGTTGTAACACCACTGACCTTATTTACGAAGGGAAAAAAATATTACGAAAATATTAACGATTTTTCTGTTTGAAATCAGCGACACGAGAAGAAGCACGTAAGAAAACTTTTTTTCTGTCCTAAACTCCTCCCATTCATTGAATATAAGTGGATGTAGATAAATAAAAATAATAATGATAATAAAAACACACGGGCCTGATTCAAAATATCACCATTATATTCTTCATCACAGACTTCTCAAGAAGAAAAAGGAAGTAGCCTTTTGTTTAAAAAAAAAAAAAAAAAAAAAGAAAAAAAATCGACAAATAGCCTATAAAACGCAAGAGAAAAGAACAAGACAGCTGCATTGATAGGATTGTAGTAGCATAATGGTAGATATATAATAATTACATTTTGTAATATGCCTAGACAATTGTCTACCATCAGTAAAATTAAAAACGCAAGCTCAATGCCGCCTTAAATGTAGTGATTCAAAAGTTTAACCTGCAGTGGTCGATAGTTTTTGCGTCCACTTTATATTGAATTACTATGACGACTTTTTTTTTCAAACACTGAATATGAGCAGAAAGGGCAAAATATTATTGTGATAAGTTAAGAAGGGAGATAACAATGTCGAAATTAAAACATTTTACAGTGTAATGTGATGTTACAAAACACTTGAACTTTCAGTCAAACACGTGAGACAAAAACCTGCCTGTGTTTAAATTATTTTTAAATTATTATAGAGATTAATTTATCATAATTGACAGATTTTTCACATTTTCGATAAATGCCCAGAGCCTAGCCTACACATAACATTGCCTATACCGTCAGCTTCTCATAATCTAGAACTGAAATCGACGTTGTTCATTTTATAGCGAAGGATTACGAAAATAAATGTAAACTGAAAGGCAAATTATTTTATATTTGACATGATCATGCAAACTTCAAACAGCTGAACCTCAACCGCGCTTACCTCTGTAGCGACGTGTCTCGCGCTCGTCTCTTGCTGACAGCGCGCGCGGCTGCTCATCCAGATGATACGTCGCGCGCTTCTTGTGTTTTTGTAAGATATTCCAAGTAAAACCTTTAGAAATGAAGCTCTATGACTGACAGTGAACTGGTGCTGCTGTGCTCATGTGGTCTGTTGAATCACTCTGAGTCAACTGCGCGAGGCATGAAAGCAAATATAAAGACATCTGCCGTGCATCGCTCTCGTGCGCTGGAGACGAGCGCGAGAAATGTGCTCATTACTGCCGGTGCTTTCATTGAACTTCACATCCCAAAGAATCTCAAAGAGGTGGGGCTCTTCACGGGATGATAACATGGACGATGGTAGCCTCTGTCATGTTTGAGCTTTCCTGTCTGAAAGTTTTGCAAGTAACGCGTGTCGACTGAATCTTTCTGATAAAGATAATCCGACATTTTGTTCATTCCACGTTGACAATGAGATCTTCTTCGAAAACATCTATTTCTTTTATCGTGTAGAATAGTTGATAGAAAATAGAAAACTAAGACGTTAATAATTTTCGCACACTCAATTAAATGGAATCTGATATACTATAGGCTAGTTTTAACTTCTTGAGGGTAGGCTATTATACTATGTATAGACACAAATCTTGACAGCAAAGCTATTGAAAATGTTCAGTTAGGCTACTCCCCAAGAAAAAAAATATATATATATAGTTTAAGTTTATTGACCACACATTGATATTTTGTGACAACATGCTCTATCCTGTTATTTGGGGTAAGTTGTCACAAAAAAAGAAAAAATCTAAAATGTAACATAACCATTATATTTTGTAACATTTAAAGATGGCTATTTTACAGATTAAAACCACAGCCAACATACCAAACTAGAGAAAACAAGCATTTGTGATTAAATTTATAGCCCAAAACGTTTCTGAGACCGTTTCTCTACAGTATATGACAAATGAAAGACAAAAATACTTACATAACAGATAATGGTGTTAATGAAAGTTGTTTTTTAGGTCAGTTGCCGGTCAACTTCCTTTACTGCGATATTAACCGGTGTCTGTTTGCTTAGCAAAGCTGAGTAAGATACACCAATGACTGTAATTTACACTGTCTGGTGAATCTGATCTCCTGTATCCCACAAATACTTCAATTCAACACAATTCTTCAAGGAACCAATAAAGTGAAAGTATTTAATGGGGATAACACATTGAAGCAGTGTATGCATATAACTTATTTAAACAAATATTTACAGTATGTATGTATTTACCTTATTTTAACAAGTATATTATATACCTTTATTTTAACAAATATATATATATATATATGTATAAAACTTATTTTAACAAGTATAACTTAGACTGTGCAGCCTATTACTGTATGTGTCTACCTTATGACCCTTAAAATGACTTGTTGGTGTATGTCATAATCATTCATGATATGTTTTTATTGTTAATTTTTTATTGTAATATTTTGACTGGAATCAAATCTGTAATTTTAGATGCTAAAGCCATATTATTCTACCACGTCCAAACTATTTTTTACGTTTAAAAGACAAATAATTTATGGGTAACACTTTATTTGTTACACGTTACATGTAATTACTGTAGTAATAACTATAAATTATGTATAATTACATGCAACCAACCCTTAACTGAACCCACTTTATATTAGGCGGCCTTAACATAACAACATTTTAATTAGTCATTTGAAACAATACACTTATTGTGTAGTGTGTATATACATGTTTTACATTGTACTTACATTTTTAAAAATACCTGCATGTAAACCTACCCTTAAACTTACCCACACCACCACACCTGTCCCTAACTTTACCCGAATCCACCTTTATATCAGCAAAAGTGTACAGCAATACAATATGAGCACAATATTGTACTTATTTTTTCAAGTTAGTACATAGTAGTTAAGGCCACCTAATATAAAGTGAGGCTCCTTAACTAAACCCTCACTCTAACCCTAGTAAGTACATGTAGTTCATTATTATTACTCAGTACTTATGTAATATTGACACCTTAAAATAAAGGGTTACACTTTATTTTGCGGTGTCATTGTTACAGTGTAATTATATATTAGGGTTTGGGGTTAGGATGAGGGTTTGGTTGAGGGTTAGTTGCATGCAATTATGCATAATTTACTATGCTAACTACATGTTACATATTTAACAAGGACACTGTAAAATAAAGTGTTACCAAATAAAGTGTAACTCATTTATGTAATGTTTCACGGAAATCAATCAATTGGATTATAATTACATTATAGACATTCAATGATAATGCTAAGATATGTTATAATGTTATAGTTGAATCTATTATAGATGTTAAACTATCTACATTATAATGGTTTAAATTAAACACATTTTCACCATTTCACAATTTCGAAACAATGTCACTAAACATAATAATATTCTTCTGCAACATAATTAACTGTTTTTATTGGAGTAAAAATACACATCCAATTTAATTGAATCAACTTGAGTTACACCAATGAAAGTTTGTTTATTATTACCACTATACCATACTTTGCATTTATTTAAAAAAATATATAATTTTGACTAATTATATATATATATATATATATATATATATATATATATATATATATATATATATATATATTAGTCAAAATTATATATTTTTTTAAATAAATGCAAAGTATGGTATAGTGGTAATAATAAATAATAGATAATAGATTGGAGCATGCATATATATATATATATATATATATATATATATATATATATATATATATATATATATATATATATATATATATATATATATATATATATATATATATATATATATATATATATATATATATATATATATATATATCCCCGTAAATCCATCTTCTACTTTTTCTACTGATGTAATGTCTAATTGGTTAAATCATATTGTTGTTTCCTCATATACATATGAAATTTTTGCACATCTTTGAACTACGAGCAACTAAACAATGTCATCACTATCTAAACAATTGTCATTATCGTCATATGTCCTGAATATGTCTCCTGTCTGGACAGCGAGAGGATGCAAAGGTCATAAAGATGGCACATGGTGAATCAGTTAAGCAAAACCTCCTAACCTCCACTTCCTTAATTACGATGCCGGTCGAGAGCCAGGCCTTTTATTGCCTTCATCATTAGCTCTTTGCAGCAGTCTAGGACAGGCTTCCTTTAAGGACCTCATTGACTCATTGATCAACTGGCATCACTCTCAGCTGGCCTGCAGCATGTGAATGCATGGCCGAATCCCGGCCTGTCTCTCTCCAACTCGTTAAGTGCTCGTGTTTTTCTCTTCCTCTCACCACTGACTTGTAAAGAGCTTTTAATGTGGCTATTAGAGGAAGTGAGCAGGAAGCGTGTTGAAAACACAGCTCTTCATTATTTATGAGGGGGTTTAATCTGTTGCTTAATCACCATTGTTTGGGCAAAGCAAGTTTGGCGTTAGTTGAGTAATCTGAGCAAACATGAGGGATGGGATGTCCGAGATGTGATTGATCCTTTCAACAATTAGCATATATATAACTAGCATATAACATATATAACTGCTGATATAGTTATAATAATGATCATTCGTTGGATGACAGTTTCGATCTTTTCAGGGTTATTCTTTTTTCAAAATAAACAGAAGTGAGTATTTTCTTTAAACTTTGCCTATAGCTGCACTTTAATTGTGGCAACGCAGTCGACACTTGTCAATATATACAAAAAAATAAAATAAAAATCAAATTCAGAAATGTTTCTTGAGCATCAAATCATATTAGAATGATTTCTGAAGGATCATGTGACTCTGATGAGTGCTGAAAATCCAGCTTTGATAACAGGAATAAATTGCATATGACAATATATTACAATAGAAAAGAGATATTTAAAATTGCAATACTATTCCACAATATTGCTGTTTTTGTTGTATTTCTGATCAAATCAATGCAGCCTTGGTAAGCAGAAGAGAATTGTTTCACCAAACATTTGAATGTGTTTGCACTGAAATTTTTCTGGAAAAAAAAGGGCTTACGTCAGAATGCCTTTGCTGTCTCGGGTCGTATTAATTGTGTAATCCCCTAATCCAGTTTTAATCCAGGGAAACATATAGTGGCAAATATTGGAGCATGCAGATTACAGCTCATTGTTAGAATAACAAATCAAATCGCTTGAAAAGGGAAAACAGGTTGTTTTTCAAAACAGGAATATGTTGTAACTGCCCCTCTCACAGCTGGTTCCCACCCATCTTATTATGAATTTCATTGACTGATAAAACTGGAGGAAAAACATTCATAATCATGTTAATGTTTTTAACTAATTGTTTTTATACAAGCAGTAATACTGACCTACATAATAAAGGACAGACAGACAGACAGACAGACAGACAGACAGACAGACAGACAGACAGACAGACAGATAGACAGACAGAGAGAGAGAGAGAGAGAGAGAGAGAGAGAGAGAGAGAGAGAGAGAGAGAGAGAGAGAGAGAGAGAGAGAGAGAGAGAGAGAGAGACTTTGTGGGGTGTTTAGGGTCTGCAGTGGTCAGTGGTCCAAGAAAGGAACAGTGGTGAACCGGCGACAGGGTCATGGGCGGCCAAGGCTCATCGATGCACGTGGGGAGCGAAGGCTGGTCTGTGTGGTCCGATCAACAGTTCCCTACTCAGGGTGCCCATGCTGACCCCTGCCGGAAGCGCCACAAAATATTAGTCACGTCCTCTTTTAAATCACTTGGATGGCCAGGTGCATGTGCGTGGCTTACCTGGAGAACACATGGCACCAGGATGCACTATGGGAAGAAGGCAAGCCGGCGGAGGCAGTGATGCTTTGGGCAATGTTCTGCTGGGAAACCTTGGGTCCTGCCATCCATGTGGATGCTACTTTGACACGTACCACCTACCTAAGCATTGTTGCAGACCACGTACACCCTTTCATGGGAACGGTATTTCCTGGTGGCCTGTTTCAGCAGGATAATCCGCCCTGCCACAAAGCAAAAATGGTTCAGGAATGGTTTGAGGAGCACAATGAGTTTGAGGTGTTGACTTGGCCTCCAAATTCCCCAGATCTCAATCTAATCGAGCATCTGTGGGATGTGCTGAACAAACAAGCCCAATGAAGGCCCCACCTCGCAACTTACAAGACTTAAAGGATCTGCTGCTAACATCTTGGTGCCATATACCACAGCTGAACACCTTCAGGGGTCTAGTGAAGTCCATGCCTCGACGGGTCAGGGCTGTTTTGGCAGCAAAATGGGGACCAAAACAATATTAGTCATAATGCTTAGCCAGATCGGTGTAAATGCCTTTACTGTCACTTCCAATCAATTTAATGCATCCTTAAAAATATGAATTTCTTCCACAAGAAATCTTACTGACACCACACTTTAAAACAGTAGTATTTTACATTTATTTACAGTATATTACTTAAATGCTGTTAAATTCTGTCCTGACATTTGCTGTGGCAAACTTTATAATATTCTGTAGTGAGTCAACTGACAGGCACATTATGTGTGATGTGCACATGTAAACACAGTTTTTACATCATCATTAAACACAGATTTAGATTTAGGTGTGTTATTTAGAGATATATTTCTGATACACATGTAATCTCCTTAATGACCAGAAAATATGAAAAACAATTTATCTCTGTACATGACAGCAACTTGTTTGTGTGAATATCAAAAACAACAGACAATGTCTTTCTGACCATCACCGCTTTAATCCTCTCGATTACAGCACGATATTTCCTGATGACCGCGCTGGATGAAGGCATCATGGGAATTAAAGCGCGCGATTTTCCCCCTAACAGAGGGGCATATGCTTCTGCTAGCCAGAGAATGTTTTCCATGTATTGAGCAGCAGTTTAGGATTCTGTATCAAATCACATTAAGGGCAGATTAATGGATGTGTTTGTTATTGTCGCAGTTGACAGCTAATGACAATGGTTATTTAAAAGCAGAGAGATGATTTGAAGTTTGTTTTGATGAAATAATTAGGTGTGCTAATGTTTGTGTATGATTACCAAACATTACGCTGATTTATTGTAAATGTGTATGATATCTACCTCTATATACCTCTATAATCTGTAATCTGTCCGTCCATCCATCCATCCATCCATCCATCCATCCATCCATCCATCCATCCATCCATCCATCCATCCATCCATCCATCCATCCATCCATCCATCCATCCATCCATCCATCCATCTATCTATCTATCTATCTATCTATCTATCTATCTATCTATCTATCTATCTATCTATCTATCTATCTATCTATCTATCTATCTATCGTCTGTCCATCCATTCGACTATCTATCTATCTATCTATCTATCTATCTATCTATCTATCTATCTATCTATCTATCTATCTATCTATCTATCTATCTATCTATCTATCTATCTATCTATCTATCTATCTATCTATCTATCTATCTATCTATCTATTCCATTTGTGTTATTTGATAGTTTTGACTAAAATATTCTTATTCTTGATAATATTCGAATAGAATATGTAGATGTGTCCAAGTTTTTTGAATGGTAGTTTATGATGATAAAATCTTTTTAACTTACATAATAATGATGTACACTAAAGACTTTTTTTTAAATCAAAAGACCGTGTTCCATCCGGCCTATGCAGTATGTGCATCGAAACAAGAGAAACATGGAACCTCAAAAAAATGTCCAAAATATTTGCTTTATGAGGGAGTTTGCCAAATATGGGTTAAAGTCATATTTGCCTTTTTGTAAATTTGTTGTTGTTTTTGTCTATCTAAAAGAAGAATGATTGTTGCTATGCACACTGCATAAGAAACTGCTAAATTGACAGCTGCTTTACTTTTTTTAAGTGCTTCCGGGCATTTTAACGTTATCACTAGTGCTTTTGTTAGCCGCTGACCCCAGTGATTTATCCGTACGGATTACTGAACTCCTGCTAAAGAGTGTAAAAGCTCAGTTTATCATTCTTAAGTGAAAGTGTGCATGAGAAAGGGAGAAAAAAACATGTTTACACATTAACAGTAAAAAACATATGCAGCACATTAGCGGCCCTCCAGATGTTGCAGTGGTAATCTGAGGCCAGATTGGTCAGAAAGTTGTAATCATGAAGATTTTTCTGTAAACTGTTAATAAAAATGCTTTCACTCTGATAGGGAATGACAGGGGTCAGGCTTCTTAAATAGGTTAAAGCGCTTTGGTTTTCACCGCGACAATCTGTCTTAACGTCCACCAGAATTACTTTTAAATGCACAGTTTAAAAGTTCTGAGGTAAATACGCTTTTCACTTATGAGTGTCCTTGTGGGTCTTTACAGGACAGTGATATAAGAATGCAATTTGCAGGAACTCTACACTGGCTGGATATGGTAATGCTTTTTTAAATGCTTAAATAAAATGATTGTCATTTTAATAAAGGTACAACTTTTCACCAGCTTTGTGATGAAAGTTTCTGAGGGTTTGGTTGTGTTCAGCACCAAGGACAGCAGCGCAGCGAGACACACACATACATACAGCGGTCAGTTCCAGTAGTCTGAGTCATGTTAGAAACCGCACTGTACAGACTGTATTTAAAACACTGTGAAGATTATAGAACAGCACAGTGATCTGGTGCTTCTCAATCGGGCTCTGTCTGAGCCGTCTATGACATAAGAGCTGTAAAATGGATCCCAATAGAGAATTCAACACATTAGACATCAGTTACAGTATGTCCTTGATCAATAGAGCCACCGAGGTGATTGTTAGAGTGACTGACATGATTAGAAGAGCAACCCTTTTAGTGTCAGCGTTTCTATCCATCTGGTGAGCAGATATGGGGCTGCATAAAAAAAAAAAAAAAAAAAAAAAAAAAAAAATAATAATAATAATAATAATAATCAAAAATTAATAAACAAACAAACAAACTTTTCGTTCTCAAATCTTACGCGACTGACTTAAAGTTCTGACCAGTCTTAAATGTAAATTTTACATAGGCCCTATATTTTCCTACCAAATCCTAAAACAACATCAGTTTATTTTCAGATTTAAACAAACAAACAAACATGTTTATGTTGTTATGTCGTCTGTTTGTAAGCAGTGTTATTTTAGTATCATTACAGTTTTTCTCAGTCGCTTTGGTACATTTCTAAGATCAGAATTGAAATTCTCAAAACTACCTGTTCAATTCTCACATCATTGTGTCACTTGTGCACATCAAAAAGCAGTTTCTCATTTCTTTGAACAAGTTGCAAATGCTTTGGTACATCCATGCAAATGATTATGTACAATTCTCTGCTGTTTCCTACATTATCAGTTGCTTATGTCATGTTGATCAAAATGTATTATATTGGGTCTCTGTTGAAAAGTCTCACCCCCCACAACATTTAGGCACAAGCTCATAGCATAAGTCGTTACATGCAAAATGGTTGAACAAGTTATCATAGTATGTCAAGCATATTTCTATACTTTCTATATTGCCATTAGACTTTTTTCTAAATCAGTTATTCAGTGCTGTCTTTTCATTTCTGTATCTCAATGACATGTTCTGCCAATAAAATGCACACAGCAAAATCCTCAGTGTTAAATGAACACTGCTGGTGTTTATGAGTCCACAATGAGTCCACACTCAGAGTGTTAAAAAGTAACACCAAATCAGTGTTGAAGTTAATGAGATGATTAAGTGATTGAGCATTAATGATAAACACCTGCTGTTAATAAGCTGTTACCTGATGATAACAAGCAGAATAACTAAAGGAAAGAGAAACACAAGCACTACAACTGACTTCAGCCACAGCCTTAGATGAAATTAACTGAAGATAAAAGAAGACATGAAATCTCTGTAGATCTCACCAGATTGACTTTATTTCTGTTATACATCTACATAAGCTCTTATTGAGAATTAATAGAGTTTTTTATATCACCATTATGGCGATCAGTGTTTCCTTTAGTTGGGCAGTTTGACGAATTTGTAATGTTAGTGTTTCTCTGACTGCTGTATCTGGATTTTAATTCTCAATAAGAGCTTATGTAGATGTATAACAGAAATAAAGTCAGTCTGGTTAGTAATGTGTGAAGCTGGTAATGTTGTTTGTGGAGTTGTTTAATCCTCTGCTGAGATCTACAGACATTTCATGTCTTCTTTTATCTTCAGTTAATTTCATCTAAGGCTGTGGCTGAAGTCAGTTGTAGTTGTTGTGTTTCTCTTTCATTTAGTGATTCTGCTTGTTATCGTCTGGTAACAGCTTATTAACAGCAGGTGTTTATCATTAATGCTCAATCACTTAATTATCTCATCAACTCCAACACTGATTTGGTGTTACTTTTTAACACTGAGTGTGGACTCATAGTGGTCTTAAATAAACACCAGCAGTGTTCATTTAACACTGAGGATTTTGCTGTGCATTACAAACAGTAAAAGTGTAAATTTAATTATTTTCCATTCTCTTGCAATTACACTCACACATACACTAAGATGTAACTTACAATTGACAATAATTGTCATCAAAACTTCAGCCATAGTTTCCATCAGAACATCCCTCCAGAGTAAACTGTTATATTGACAACATGAATTAACAATTTGACTGTCTTATCCGTACACAATGACATAAGGACTTGTCATTCTGATAACACTGACATGTTCATTGACACAGATATTGACTTTTGAGAGATGAACTAAGGATTTGGAGCAAGAGAGGGGCTTTTGCAGGTTATCCATGTGTTTTGATATTTGTACAAATTGTTTTGAGAAATGCACTTACTCTTTTGCAAATTGTGAGTTTGATTCGAGAAATATACCAAAGCGACTGAGAAAAACTGTAAGATGCTATTATTTTCATTAATATTTTGAACTTGTTTTTATTCGATTTTTTTTTATGTCTGTATAGTTGTAATTTTAGTTATTTTAGTACAGTAAGTTAAACTAATTGAAAATGAGAAATGTTACCTTGGCAACTAAGCTGAGTTTTTTCAGTTAACGTATTTTATTTCAAGCAACAAGAGATGTTTGGATACTTCATTTAAAGGTGTCCTGGTTACCGTTTATAATTATAATAATTAACTATATGTACTTATAGGTGTCACAGCATAATATACTGTTATTATTATAGTAAGTACATGTTACATGTATCAAGGACACTAGTGTAGCACTTTATTTTATAATAACTGGGTAATTATTTTTTTCTCATGGTTCTAGTTTTAATGTAAATTACACGAAGAACTTAAAACTGAAAAGTTCTTCCTTTGGATTTTTTTTTGTGCAAAGTTTAGCTTCAAGCACAGGTTTTAAAATATAAATCATCCAATCTTAAATATTAACATCATATTTTTGTAACTGTTGCCTGCCACAGGGGCATGTTGTCACAAAAGGAAAACAAAGGTGGAAATGTTAATAGACTTTATATAGAAACCAGTTTGAAAATCAAACCTACTCTTTTTAGTAACACGTGTGGGAACTTGCCCCGGTCTCAGGATCAGGATGAGCCACAGAGAAGAGAGGTTTCGATATCTCTATTCTTTTCCCAATTTCATTCTCTCTTTGGCTCTTTTTATTGGGCCTGATTTGTCAGGGCCCCCGGTGAGAGAGCGCTATCACCGTACGCTTTTCTTTTGGCATTGTTAAAACTAAATGAAACAAGGTAATTAGCTTGTTACAATTAAAGTGACTCGACTGGATAAATTGTAATCACCCGAAATGAAGTTAGGCTTCCCTGCAGGATCAGCCAGCCAGCTGAGCAGCCTCATTTGCATAATTAAAATATACAAATGATAATGGATTTTGTACTCAATATCCAGCGGCTGTAAATCCAGAAAAATATGAATATTACAATAACAACGCAGCTGCCTTGAGGTAAACGTGGGATGATGTTCCCAACGTTTACGCTTTTTCCCCGTTTCCCCTGCCACGCTCATCTGTAGGGCCACGAGATGAGTCTGGATATGTGAGCGGAGGTACCAATTGAAAAGCAGAGTGATAAAATAGATGAAAAACATTCAAAAGTGATATTAGTTAATAATGCCTGTGGTGGAACCACGGGGTGGAGAAAGAGAGAGATACGTGGACCAATTACATTTGCAAATTGTCAGCGGCGGGTCCTCGTAGCGTGGCTCTACCTCGGGGGAAGCCTTTCGCCTGATTACACGAAATTGGGATTGAATTAAACATCTAAAAGGGTTGTCCTAAGACAAACCCGAATGAAATTAGGCCTGCTCTTTTTCGCTGCAAGCACTAGGAAGCTGGCACACGGAGAACGAGAGAACAAGAGAAATGTTCTCAATTAGGAGAGGGACAATGTCACAAAATTAGGCCTTAGAGGTTTTCCCTCCGCTTTGCATTTGTCATTAAAGTGAGCGACACTGGCCTCCAAACAGCTGGGTTCCTGTCAACTGCTGGCTGGTTTGCTAGCATTCTCTCTGTGTGTCTCTTTTCATGGACTGTGTCCTGGTGGAATGTGTAGGAATGCCAAGTGAAATGGAGGGGTTAAATCTGCAGACCACAAAATTATAATACCTTTTATTAATTTTAAGAAATGTCAGGTTTTGTCCACCTTTAAATTGTTACATTTTTTACATTTTTAAATAAAAATGCTTTAAATTCAGCTTGAAAAAAAATTGTGATAAGTCTTTTTTTTTCTTATTGTGACGTATATTTGAGTGAAATAGCTTTTCGCACAAGAAAAAAAGGAGCGACTTGATATGGATTTTGATAATGGGAAATGTATTATATGGTTGTGGTTTGCACTGTTGGCACTTTTGGCGGTAGACAGGGGTCAGCATGGGCATCCTGACTGGTGTGGGGCTATGTATCCCTATATACAACAAACAATGATGCACGGTGTATTCTGACACCTTTCTATCAGAACCAGCATTAACTTCTTGAGGAATAGCTCATCTGTTTGATCAGACAACACAGACCAGCTTTTGCTCCCCACGTGCATCAATGAGCCTTGGCCACCCATGACCCTGTCGCCGGTTCACCACTGTTCCTTCCTTGGACCACTTTTGATAGATACTGACCACTGCAGACCAGGAACACCCCACAAGAGCTGCAGTTTTGGAGATGCTCTGACCCAGTCCTCTAGCCATCACAATTTGGCCCTTGTCAAACTCCCTCAAATCTTTACAGACAATTTTGATCAACTTTGAGGACAAATTATTCACTTACTGCTTAATACTGTATATCCCACCAACTGACAGGTGCTGTGATGAAGAGATAATCTGTATTCACTTCAGTGGTCAGTGGTCATAATGTTATGCCTTATCAGTGTGTGTGTGTGTGTGTGTGTGTGTGTGTGTGTGTGTGTGTGTGTGTGTGTGTGTGTGTGTGTGTATGTACGTGCGTGCGTGCGTGCGTGCGTGTGTGTGTGTGTGTGTGTGTGTGTGTGTGTGTGTGTGTGTGTGTATAAACAATCACCTAAATGATTATTGGGAACACCTGTTAAATTTCTCATTAATTCTCATTAATTATCTCATCAACCAATCACATGGCAGTTGCTTCAATGCATTTAGGGGTGTGGTCCTGGTCAAGACAATCTCCTGAACTCCAAACTGAATGTCAGAATGGGAAAGAAAGGTGATTTAAACAATTTTGAGCGTGGCATGGTTGTTTGTGCTAGACGGGCCGGTCTGAGTATTTCACAATCTGCTCAGTTACTGGGATTTTCACGCATAACCATTTCTAGGGTTTACAAAGAATGGTGTGAAGAGGGAAAGACATCCAGTATGCTGCAGTCCTGTGGGCGAAAATGCCTTGTTGATGCTAGAGGTCAGAGGAGAATGGGCCGACTGATTCAAGCTGATAGAAGAGCAACTTTGACTGAAATAACCACTCGTTACAACCGAGGTATGCAGCAAAGCATTCGTGAAGCCACAACACGCACAACCTTGAGGCGGATGGGCTACAACAGCAGAAGACCCCACCGGGTACCACTCATCTCTACTACAAATAGGAAAAAGAGACTAAAATTTGCTCACCAAAATTGGACAGTTGAAGACTGGAAAAATGTTGCTTGGTCTGATGAGTCTCGATTTCTGTTGAGACATTCAGATGGTAGAGTCAGAATTTGGCGTAAACAGAATGAGAGCATGGATCCATCATGCCTTGTTTACCAATGTGCAGGCTGCTGATGGGGGTGTAATGGTGTGGGGGATGTTTTCTTGGCACACTTTAGGCTCCTTAGTGCCAATTCGGCATCGTTTAAATATCACGGCCTACCTGAGCATTGTTTCTGACCATGTCCATCCCTTTATGACCACCATGTACACATCTTCTGATGGTTACATCCAGCAGGATAATGCACCATGTCACAAAGCTTGAATCATTTCAGATTGGTGTCTTGTACTAAAATGGCCCCACAGTAACCATCTCAACCCAATAGAGCATCATTGGGATGTGGTGGAATGGGAGCTTCGTCCCCTGGATGTGCATCCCACAAATCTCCATCAACTGTAAGATGCTATCCTATCAATATGGGCCAACATTTCTAAAGAACGCTTTCAGCACCTTTTTGAATTAATGCCACGTAGAATTAAGGCAGTTCTGAAGGTGAAAGGGGGTCAAACACAGTATTAGTATGGTTTTCCTTTAGGTGAGTATATATATATATAACTTTTAACTACAACTTTTTCCTCAATAAAGTCAGTAAAATTATTATTAGTTCGTAAGGTAACAGGAAGGAACCAGAAAACTAACGGGCGGCAGGCAGAGATGCAGGATCAAAATGCAGGGGAAATTTTAATGTAAATAAACAATCATTAAACATCATAACATAAATCAGGAACAAAATAACATTGAGAAAAACAATGGGTGGCACAGGCTGGTCACGGATCTGTGTAGATAACAGGCCACTGGGCTTGGATACAGTCTGGTCCTGAGCCCTCTCTGGGCTCTGTGCATGGGCCGGAGCCCTCTCCACTTTGAATTGCTGTTGTTCCCAATTGCTTCCACTTTGTTATAATACCACTAACCTTGGACCGTGGAATATTTAGTAATGAAGACATTTCACGAATGGACTTATTGCACAGGTGGTAACCTATCACGTTACTACGCTTGAATTCACTGAGCTCCCGAGAGCGACCCATTCTTTCACAAATGTTTGTAGAAGCGTCTGCATGCCTAGGTGCTTGATTTTATAAATCTGTGGCCATGGAAGTGATTGGAACACATGAATTCAGTGATTTGAAGTGGTGTCCCAATTTTTGTGTCAATATATAAAGTATATACTAGTATAGAGTATGTCATTATGTTTTAAACATTTTCTAGAACACATTCTATTGTTATAACTGTATGTATGTTTGGTTCTCAACCCTAGATAACCTGTACAACAGTCTATAAGACATATGTAGGCCTGTACACCGTTTATTTTTAATCTTCCAGGACACTTAATCAACTCTTCCTGTTGTAAATGATGTCCACTACCTTACTGTATTGTGTAACATAATCACTGTATTGTGTATATGAAGTACTAAATGAGTTTTCTATGGCACATCAGAGCAATATGGACCAGAGCTGTAAGTAAATAATTTGCAGTAATCAAAGTTAATGGAACCCAATGGGAGAGACTTATGCTATTGCAATAATCTCATTTAGAAGACAGCAGATTCAGTGGATAATTGGGCATAAGTAAAATTGAATTCCCCTGCTCAATTACAGAACTATTACGCTTCATATCAGGACACACAGGTCAGATGTATCCCTGACACAGTGAAAACACCAATGGCGAGTGATTCAATATTTTAATGTGAAATACAGCAAAGTCTACACAATCACCTCTTTTCTTGAACAGTGCTACAGTATAAAGAATATATCAGTAAATTAGCAGGATAAACCAAATGGAACAAAGCAATCACATCCAAAAATCATTTGGGTAAACGGTATGATTATATTTGGCTGTTTTCCTCTAATCACAATAGATTTAGCACAAAACAATTACACACAAAAAAACAAGAGAATGTGAAAAAGGAGAAAATGTGTCCATGCAAACCTCAGGGGTGCAGCAGATTTGTGCGTAATAATAAATGACATTTTCGGTATGTTTCTTGCTAAACACTGCCTTCAGAACATGCTCTCACTCTTAACTTTTCACATATTGATGCTTGGTCAGCACCAGAAACAATACATCAATATGTTCTCTAAATGTAAATGTCTATGGAGAAGTTTTAGCAACACTTCAGAGTTTTAAAATACAACAAATATCAATTACATTTTAACTGATTTTACAAAAAAAAAAGTAGCTTGAATGTATACGTGTTCCCAACCAGTGTTGGGGTAATGCATTACAAGTGATGTGAGTTATGTAATTAGATTACTTTTCCAAGTAACTAGTAATGCATTACTTTTAATATTACATTTACATTACATTTATTTTTAAGGGAGTGTGGGGGGGGGGGGGGGGGGGGTGAAACACTCAGTTTCAGTCAATCTCATGTCAATCTTGAGTACCTATAGAGTAGTACTGCATCCTTCATATCTCCGAAAAGTCTTTAGTTTTATTATATTTATAAAAGAAATATAGGCTGTACCGAGTCTTTCCGGAAAAAAACAAGCACCTGGAGGCGTATCGTGTGGGCAGAGCTAAAGAATGACGAGTGCGCAGCTACTGCATGAGAGCTTCTGAAAGCTGACATCATCATGCGTGGAAAAGAAAACCCTAAATAAACCATGGCTATCAATCAGATTCAACTAATACATATATGAGCCAGAATCAGATCCGGAGGCTGAAATAAATTGAACAGGAGAAGACGCAACATCAGGACGTCCGTCTCTGTGGTATGTATTTGTGTGCATTTACTCGTGGTTTATGATAACATGATTTGGTTTATGGACTATTATATGCGATTAAACCTTAGCAGTAGCAAGCAAAATGGATTTGCACGTCAGACTAGTGTATTAAAAAAAACAATGGAGTAGCGCATTTGAATGACAAAGCACGCTTTGTGTGAACGTCCCCTAGGTTTATGTTTGGGTGGTTTTACAATAAACAAACTGACACCTATAGTGGTCAGCTAAACAAATGTATTTAAACACACACCATACATCACATGCTCCATTGATAAATTAACTATACACGATCGTGTTGTTTACTGATGTTTACTTACATGACGATAGCCAACAACAGACATTTGAAGCTTTTTACTCACCACCTGCTTCCAAAGCACGGCCGTGAACCTTTATCGCTGGGACCACTCCGTCAAAAACACACTTCTTTGGAAACATTGTTGATTTTGTGAAGTCCTGTGACAGCAGTGACTGTGGAGATCCACTTTTGCGACACAATTGAAGCGTGATGTTGTGACGCTTCTTGTCATTTCTGCGTTCAAATCAGTTCAAATTGCAGCGCTGCCTTCCCGGAATGCTATGCGGGCGAGGTTAAAGTCGTTTGATGTCACCCATAGAAATAAAGTGGAGCGTGGCATGACAGAAGTGTTGCACGGACGAGTGAATCTGCAGCTTGAGAGCAGTGTTTATGGGCGTGCATTTTCTCTCTCGCTCTTTTCGACACCCGTGCACACCCTTCCGGGAGAAGAGCCCGTACGGCCCATACAAGGACATTCCGACCCGTTGACGTCAAGCGGACTCGTACTCAAAAAAATCTCTCCGAAACTTGTGAGAAACCGGAAGGAGTATTTTTGACACAGAAATACTCCACCAAACGTCCAACTTATTTTTTGAAACTTTGTCTATGTTTAGGATGGGAATCCAAGTCTTTAACAGTGTGAAACAGCATTTCACCCCCCCCCCCCCAAAGTATAAAAATACTCCACTACTGCATATCAATTGTTCAAACAAGCCTTCTTAAACTATAAGTCATTTGTGGATCATCAAAAACAGCTGGTTAATCTGTGTGAGTGGCAATAAGTAGCCTCTTATAGTACAAAGCATAACAACACAACTTAATTTAAAGGGGTAATGAATTGAGAAATCAACTTTCCCTTGAGCTTTTGATATATAAAATGTCATGGTAATATAAGAATATCTTCTAAGTTTCAGAGCTGAAAACTTCCTGTTAGTCAAAGAAAAGCTTTAATAGACACCAGGCCCAGCATGTGCTTTATATTTAGCTATGTCATTGCACGACGAAAAACCCCCTCTACAGCACGTCTAATCCAGTAGGCTCGCCCACCGACTCATGCAGGGCTCGTGCTAGCCAACAACAACAAACATGCTGAGGAAGATAGCAAAATATTGCACTATTCTTGGTTGTGGAAGAACACAGTCGCTGCATGAGCTTCCATCGGATCCTATTATTAGGAATGTGTGGTTGAACTTTATTTTTAATGAAGTTCCAGCTCACGTGGGGAAGACAGTGGTGTTCACTTCAGTTCACTGCAGAATCGCTTGTAAACAAATCTCCGGTCGATGCTGGATTTGGATCCGACATGAATGGTGCAACACACATATGTGAGTAAAACGTGTTTTATATGTAGTATTGATTTGTTATAGATCGTTTTGCTTATGTGTACGTGTCTAACAGAGCATACCTTTAGAACGCTGGACTCAGACATGTATGGGCCATACCCGAGCCCGGCAGGCCGATGAATCTCTTATTCCGTTCTTGATAGTGATGTGTCGTTCATGAAGGATTCGTTCATATTGAACGAATTTTTAATATGCCTCGAGAACGACGGGTTTTCTCAGAGAGTGATTCGTTCATTTTGTATTGACCGCGCATGCGCAACATCCCATATGTTCTGTACAGGGAACAGAATTGATCAGTTCATCTCTCGAGTCCTGGTTTGAGTCATTCGTTCATCAAGTCCCAGCCCCATAGACAAGGCTATGCAGTCTCTCCCAGAAACAGAAATGATTCGTTCTCTTGAGTCTTTCGGTCCGAGTCTCGTTCTTTTGTCACGTGAGGTGGATACAGAAATAGTTCAACCTTCATCACAAACAAGTGCGTTTTCCTATGAATCCTGGACACAATGGGTTGGTCAGAATGGATAGGCATAATAACAGTTTATTGCCCACATCTTCAGATTATTTTATAATAGGCTAATATATTACAACATGCAGTCAATAATACGACTTTAATCTTGTATATGTTGTGACTTTTGAGACACTGAAACGGTGCGGTCATGTGACACAAGAACGAGACTCAGTCAGACCCGAAGAACGACTTGAACGAGAAGACTCGAGAGATTAACTAATCTCTTCGGTTTCCGGTGACTGCATAGCCCTGCCTATATGGGACTGGGACTTGATGAACAAATGACTCGAAGACTCGAGAGAACTAATTTTTCTGTTTTCGGATGCATGTATTACACATGAGGCTGTCACAGCCCAGATCAGACATGATGACAAAACTAACGGCTCGAACCAGAAGTCATGAGAGCTGCACCACTAGTTCTTGATCTGCGCACGTGTATGTGTGTGCACGCGGTTTGCGCTTATATTGTCCGATCTTGCGGGCTATGTGTAATATAAAAATAATAGACCAATCAATCACATGTGAATAAGAAATAAATCAATGTGTTTGCTTGATAAAGACGTTTACGAGCCCTGTGATCGAGATAATCATTCAGGTTGCCGCTTCTCCCTCAATCTCTCCTCTCCCTGAACTGACAGGGAAGCTAAAGCTCATTAAATATGCAAATCTTATCCAATCCTAGCCGTGGGCGTTTACTTCCAAGTCTCCAGTGCAGCACGCCCACCAAAACCCAGCGTTTTGGAGAGAGTGTCAAAACCAGTGTAGAAAATAGCCTGTTACTTATTGGTTATGATGTTTTTGAATGTAAAAACCACACGAATGTCATTAGTTGACCTCAGACAACAGTATTATAAAATTTAAAAAGCCAGATCATGACACCTTTAATCAGTAAAAAGAACGAAAAAATAAGGGAAAACATTCATGGAAAAATATATAGCCTAAATAAATAAAATAAAAGGAAACAAGTAATAGATTGTTTTTAAATGTAATATTACTTTTTAAAAATAAAAAGCACTTCTTCACATACATATATGCACACACACACATCACAATATGAATATGAATATGTACACAAGAAACTAACGCAAGTTACTTTTATCCCATGTATTGACTGATAGCCCTACTTTCCCCATGTTGAGAGAAATCATGAGTAAGTGCAGAGGATGTGCTGTGTAACTATGATGATTATTGTAGCTCTAGACTAATGGTATGTTTACAGAGCAGCAATGTACTAAAAATTAAAACGTTTTTCCTTTGTGTTTCTCATAGGCTACAGACAACAGTGTTATCACAAATTATCCAGTTCACACGGATCCACGGAAACGTCTAAAAATGCTGTATTATCATGCCAGGCCAGTAGTTGGTGATGTCACTTTATAAAGAAACACTAATGACCTTTACTGAACACATAATACTCATGCGCATGGCATCACTGTTTTCACAAATGTGCAATTTGTATAGTTCACACGGCTGATAGCGGTGTTGCTTTCAAAAACTTGAAAACACTCAAAAGCACGGCTTCAAAAGTTTGTGTTTTCAGTTTTTTGTTGAAAACTGTGTTGTGTGAACGGCACCTAAACGTGATCCTGTAAAGGTGTGAATTTGCATTTTCTTCAGGCTGAGGCTCATTCAAAGGAGCTTTACACTTACCAAAAAAGTATCTTTCCCCAACATTGACATCTGCAATATTTATATGTATTTTAATTTACCTTCTGATCACACTGCAAAAAAAAGAGATGTTCCTGCTCAATAGATGTTCTGTTTTCCAGTGGAGATGTCTGAAGATTCTTATCAAGAATCTTTAGATGCAAAATTACATCAAACAACATTTTCTCTGAAATTGATCAAAATTAAGGGAGTTTATAATAATACAAAAAAGAACAAACACGGATATGCCAAAACATTATGCCCACCTGCATATGCTGTTGGTCCTCTGCGTGCTGCCAAAACACTACTGGTCAGCCAATGGACGCTACAAGATCCCTGAAGGTGTCTCTGCCACAACGAAGTTAGCAGCAGATCCTTAAAGTCCAGTAGGTTGTGAGGTGGAGCCTCCGCGGTTCAAACTTTTTGGTTTAGCACATCCCAAAGATGCTCGACTGGGGAATTTGGAGGCCAGGGCAACACCTTGAACTCTTCAACATGTTCCTCAAACTATCCCTGAACAATGTGTGCATTGTGGCAGGATGTATTCAAACCTGATGGATGTCGTGGTTGGATCTTCTATCAGGACAATGATCCAAAACAAACATCAAAATCAACACAAAAATCTGTCACTGAGCACAAAATGAAGCTTCTGCCATGGTTGTATGAAAGTATAGTTGATTTTGCCAGTTCCACCAGAGAACACCATTGTCATGGAAGGGTGTACTTGGTCTGTAAAAAATGTTTAGAAAAGTGGCACGTCAAATTTATGTCCACATGAATGGCTTTCCTAGCAGAACATTGCTCAGAGCATCACAATCCCTCCACTGGGTAGTTGTCATCCCATAGTGTATACTGGTGCATCATACCTGCATGCCCATTGGTGCTTTCAATGGTGGAACGGGGTCATCGTAGGCACTATGGTTGGTTTCGGCTCCTTAAGCAGCAGAGCGGGAAGCACTGTGTTCTGACACAATCCTTCAAACTTTTGTTTGACTTGTGCAACAGTAGATCTCTGTTGGCCTGGACCAGAAAGTATAACCTTCATTGCATTCGTGCATCAATGAGCCTTGGGCGCCTAACACCCTGTCGCTGGTTTGTGGTTTGTCCCTTCTCGAACCTCTGTTGGTAAATTCTCGCCACTGCTGACCATTAGGAACCCACAAGCTTTGCCATTTCAGAGCCTTTCCATTACAATTTGGCCCTTGTCAAAGTCGCTCAGATCTTTATTTTCTACCCATTTCTCCTGCATCCAATACGTTGAGTATGAGAAAAGATTATTTGCTGACCATCTAATCTACCCAGACCGTAATATGTGGCCTTTTAGGAGATTATCAACAATATAAACGTAAAATATGACCCCTGAATGTATTTCAAAAATGTGAAAAACTTAAATCCCTCTGCCATAAATAAAATTAAAAATAAGCATCTCTAATGCGTCAAAGTCTTTTTTCCCCAATCTTTACCTTTGATTTACCCTCATATGCCCCTGTATTTACCCTTTGGACTTTTCTTACAATTTCTGTCCATTTCATGATTAAATTCTCCATAAACCCCAAAACTGTAAGTGTACGCAGTTCACCGAATCCATGCCATCCAATAACCAAATGTATTTAAATCATCATTTAAAGTAATGCCTCTGTGCTCTCTTTACCCAGCACTTCAGAAAAATCCCAGTATCAGAAGGGACGGAGAGGGACAAAAGCTTAGGGAAGCTTAGTTCTCCAAAAAGATGTATTTAATCTCAAGATATTAGGCAGGGTTATTTTTACTTACCACCGCCCCGTATTAAAACAGACCGTAACGTTTACTCAAAAATTTTAGTGAATGAAACAAATAAAATACAAGTGAGTGGGTCGTTTTAATCAAGGAGAGCACTGGCGAGGCAAACGCTGAGGTTTAACAGATGTCAAACAAGTACCGTGGAGCTCCATTAGTGATATGAAGGGTGGATGAGATGATTACATGTTATTTAAAGAAAGGACAAGAGAAGATAAAATCCTGTCAGAGGGGGGCCTACTCCTCCTTTCGCTCGCATTTAAACAGAAGGAGAAGTGATGTTTGTTTAACATCGTCTCATTGCTTTGACCTCGCTCATTAAAATCGGAGAGTACACTAAGCTGTTAATGTTCCGTCTCAGCCTCCCTCCTTTCACACACCGAGAGCTTCATTTAAATAACTTACAGGTCCAATTAGATGGGAAATTAAATTGTCATTATTTAAGTGGGTGACAAGCAGAGGAAGTGACAGGAAGGAGGCAGGAGTGTTTTGTGTCCCTTGAGGCCTGCTGTAGTTACACTTATGAATGAAGCGGGAAGCAGCGCTGATAATGACACACAATGCCATTGTGTTTGAAAACTGTAGCAAAAAGACAGAGGTGGAGATGAAATACAAATTGTGCGAAAACTTTTATTCAGATGTACTTCAGATTTTAAGATTATTTTATGATATTGGTGCTTTATTTATTTAGAGTACATTAACAAACCTTATTGTATGAAACTATAATGTTTAAAAAAATCTGTAGTTTCATGTACATTAGTTGTTGACATAAGGCAGGCCTACTTTTTGTCCTTTTAATGACATTATACACCACTATAAGTCAGCGTATGTAAAGTTAGATTATACAAACTCACTTCCGGGATAGACACTTTAGCCTTCAGAATTGGCTTAATTCATCGTGGCAGAGATTCAAGAAGATGCTGGAAAGATTCTTTAGAGATTTGGTCTATATTGACATGACAGCGTCACGCACTTCCTGCAGATTTGTCATCTGCACATCCGTGATGCGAATCTCCCGTTCTAGCACATCCAAAGCTGCCCTATTGAATTGAGATCTGGTGACTATGGAGGCCATTGGGTGACCAAACATCCTGTTTTCCCAGGACATGTCCTGTTTTGAAGTCCTGGCCGTCCTGGCTGTTTGTTAGAAAGTGATGATAATGTCCTGGTTTTCATAATTTTCCAATGGGCCAATAAATTGACTGGCACTCGAATATCAGTTCCAGCATCGGCGCTCCTACCACACCATGATGCATTTGATTTGCGTTAGAGTAACCCGCCCACCCACGTTTAATGCATCTAGAAAGTAACGAAGAAGGGGTGGGGGGATCTCATTATGAAATAAATGTTTTTCTCTAGTTCACATTGGCCACAATTATTGGCACCCAATTATTGCAACATCATTTTCCAAAGATGACAGCTCTGATTCTTGTTTTATAATGCCTGATGAGTTTGGAGAACACCTGACAAGAGATCAGAGACCATTCCTCCATTCAGAATCTCTCCAGATCCTTCAGATTCCCCAGCTCCATTGGTGCTTCTTCTCTTCAGTTCACCCCACTCATTTCCTAAAGGGTTCAGGTCAGGGAACTGGGACAGCCATGGCAGAAGCTTCGTTTTGTGCTCAGAGACACATTTTTGTGTTGATTATGATTATGGTTTGTTTTGGAAGTTTTCTAGCAGTCAGGTTTCAATTTTTATATCTGTTGGTATTTGCTAGAAACCATGATACCATGTATCTGAACAAGATGTCCAGGACCTCCAGCAAAAAAATAAAAAAAAATAGGCCCAGAACAATCCAGCAATATATTTAACCACTGGCTTGGGGTACTTTTATCCCTGTTTGCACCAAAAAGCTATTTTTGTTTGTTTGTTTGTTTGTTTGTTTCATTTGACCACAGAACCAGGTCCCTTTTGAAGTTCCAGTCATGTCTAACAAATGAATATGGTGGAGTTTGTTTTTGGAAAAGTAAAAAAAAAATATACTATAATGATGTAGGTGCTGTTTGATTATTATATTTTTAGGCTTTCTGAACCCAAATCTCTGCAATTCTCCAGCTGTGATCCTTGGAGAGTCTTTATCCACTCAAACTCTCCTCCTCACTGTGCATTAGGATGATATAGACACACGATATAGTCTTCTTCCAGGCAGATTTGTAACATTTTTAGTTGACTGGAACTTCTTAATTATTTCCCTGATGGGTTCAATTTTAGTGCATGTTCCCTACGGGCACTTTCTGTTTTGTGAAGCTCAACAATCTTTTGCTGCACTTTTTTAATTGAAGTAAAACAGTTGAAAGTGGGGGAAAACTTTTTACCTCCAGTCCATGTTTAGCCAATTATTGGCAACCCTAGAAATTCAGTAAAATACAGTGGGGCAAACAAGTATTTAGTCAGCCACCAATTGTGCAAGTTCTCCCACTTAAAAAGATGAGAGAGGCCTGTAATTGTCATCATAGGTACACTTCAACTATGAGAGAGAGAATGAGAAAAGAAATCATGAAAACCACATTGTCTGAGTTTTAAAGAATTTATTTGCAAATTATGGTAGAAAATAAGTATTTGGTCACTTACAAAAAAAGCAAGATTTCTGCCTCTCACAGACCTGTAACTTCATCTTTAAGAGGCTCATCTGCCCTCCAATCATTACCTGTATTAATAGCACCTGTTTGCACTCATTATCAGTATAAAAGACACCTGTTCACAACATCATACAGTCAGACTCCAAACTCTACTATGGCCAAGACCAAAGAACTGTCAAAGGACACAGAAACAAAATTGTAGACCTGCACCAGGCTGGGAAGACTGAATTTGCAATAGGTAAGCAGCTTGGTGTGAAGAAATCAACTGTGGGAGCAATTATTAGAAAATGGAAGACATACAAGACCACTGATAATCTCCCTCGATCTGGGGCTTCACGCAAGATCTCACCCCGTGGGGTCAAAAGGATTAAAAGAACGGTGAGCAAAAATCTCAGAACCACACGGAGGGGCCTATGAATGACCTGCAGAGTGCCGGGACCAAAGTAACAAAGGCTACCATCAGTAACACACTATGCCGCCAGGGACTCAAATCATGCAGTGCCAGACGTGTCCCCCTGCTTAAGCCAGTACATGTCCGGGCACGTCTGAAGTTTGCTAGAGAGCATTTGGATGATCCAGAAGAGGACTGGAAGAATGTCATATGGTCAGATGAAACCAAAATAGAATTTTTTGTTAAAAACTCAACTTATCGTGTTTGGAGAAGACAGAATGCTGAGTTGCACCATACCTACTGTGAAGCATGGGGTGGAAACATCATGCTTTCGGGCTGTTTTTCTACAAAGGGACCAGGATGACTGAGCAGTGTAAAGGAAAGAATGAATGTGGCCATGTATAGTGAGATTTTGAGTAAAAACCTCCTTCCACCAGCAAGGGCATTGAAAATGAAGCGTGGCTGGGTCTTTCAGCATGACAATGATCCCAAACACACCGCCTGGGCACTCGTAAGAGGCATTTCAAGGTCTCCAGTTCTCAACTCCTTAGAAAATCTTTGGAGGGAGTTGAAAATCTGTGTTGCCCAGCGACAGCCCCAAAACATCACTGCTCTAGAAGAGTTCTACATGGAGGAAATAGCCAAACTACCAGAAAGTGTGTAAAAACCTTGTGACGACTTACAGAAAAAGTTTGACCTCTGTCATTGCCAACAAAGGGTATATTAACTTTTGTTATTGACCAAATACTTATTTTCCACCATAATTTGCAAATAAATTCTTTAAAAATCAGACAATGTGATTTTCTGGATTTTTGTTCTCATTCTGTCTCTCATAGTTGAAGTGTAGCTATGATGAAAACTATAGGCCTCATCTTTTTAAGTCGGAGAACTTGCACAATTGGTGGCTGACTAAATACTTGTTTGCCCCACTGTATTTTACTGAATTTCTAGGGTTGCCAATAATTGGCTAAACATGGACTGGAAGAAAAAAGGCTTCCCCACTTTCAACTGTTTTACTTCAATTAAAGGTTAGAATTGTGTAATTTATTTAATGAAAGATCAAAAGGACAAACAATGCAGATTTAGTTCCGCATCTACCTTTGCTCAAAATTATAAAAAATCTTAAAAAAATTCAGCAATAATATTATAGACATACTGTATATATTATACAAAATATATAGTATATTAAATTAAAGAAATATGCCATTTATATTAATTCTCTGATCATTGTTACATTGTTAGTTAACTGTGATTTGTATACATTGCTGAAAACTTGGACACCACCTCTGATAACAGATCACTCTAAATTGTAATGTAGACGCATGCATTTTCTGTAAAGCTGCTTTGAAACTATATGTGTTGTGAAAAGCATTATACAAATAAATGTGTATTGAATTGATCAGCAGAGTCTGATCACAAAGGTTAGTCAGATGGGCCCCTGTGGTCCCTGTCCTGTCTGCATACACTGGCACATCACCGCCATAAAGCTGATGGATGGAGTGAAATCAAAAATTCACAGGTGATCTCTGACCCCGAGCTTGAGCAAATGGATCCAGCATCTGTGCTGGTGCAGTAAACGGGCCTGTGTCCTCTGTGGTCACTCCTGAGTGCTGCAGGGGTCTCAAAACACTTACAGGGTCCTGTAGGAGCCCCGGACACTCCAATGACCTCAGTGGGTGACGAGGTGCACAGTCTCATGAGGGCTACATTTGACTTAAAAAAAAATAAAATTAAAATTTAATATCTTAAAAACAGTATATATCCAGATATAATTATTTTGGCTGGAAATTCAACTCAAATGTTTAATATTGCAAAGATTTCAATTTCTGGATTCTTATAAGAATTAAATACAAATAAAATGTACTTTTGATTATTTCCTCTCACTTCCCTTAGTCTGTTTCGTTCTTGATTTCATGTGTAAATGATGTGACACAATTCACAGGTTTTATGTCTTTTTTGTAATAATTTTACATAAATTCAGTATTTAATTAAAGCTTTTTGTGTTCAAGATTTACAAGAATTGTATAATGATAATGTACAACATGAATCCATTTTCCAAACCATGTTTTTGTCTTACCCTGAATCATTATGGTACACTTATAATAAGTATTTATATTGGGACTATTTCAGGCCAGATTGGTATGTACCGCTGCGGAGGAGCACAGTCCCTGTGTGATCCGCCATAGACATAAACAGAGAGAAGTAGCTCTGGCTGCAATGTTCTTCCGCAAGATGCATGCAGTTCTGTTTATTAACCACTAGAGTGCAAAAAGTCACGGACTGCAGCTTTTAATGCATTTTTTTCATCAATTATGACTTATATTTAAATTACAGTGTATTCTATGGTGTTGTGGCATTTAGTGTAAATTATTCTGTTGAAATTAAGGGTTAAAGGGGTGATTGCACTTTTTTAACTTTAGTTAGTGTGTAATGTTGCTTCTTGCGCATGAACAGTATCTGCAAAGTTACAGCGTTGAAAGTTCAATGCAAACGGAGATATTGTTTTTTAAAGTTATGGCAGTTTATTGCCTACAAAAACAGCCGGTTTGGACTACAATAAGCTTCTTCCTGGGTTGGTGACATCATAAACCCTTGTTAGTCACCACAGATGTGACTTCTGCCCATAATGGTAAGGGGTGTGGCGTTTCCAGACAACCTGTGCTTGGCACTTCAGCCAACAGAAAAAATACATAAAACTATATTTGGCCATCTGCGTTTTTCGGAGGGATGGGCTTCATAAAAGCAGGAAGCAAACGAGCCGTTCAAAGGAAAGAGGAGACAGGGGTGTGGAATAAAGGTAAAATATAAGAAAAATACAAATAAAATAACAAATTAAATTTTTTTTGTTTTTTTAAAAAAAAGAAGTATTAAGACATGTTATACTGCACCCCATAAACACAACCAAGCCTAGAAAGAAAAAAACACAGAACCACCCCTTTAAGTCATAAGGAATATAATTATATATAATATGATTATGTAAAAAAAAAATGGATAAGTATCTTCTGTTCATCAAGGTTGTATTTGTTTTATCAAAAAAATGCAGTAAAACTGCAATATTGTAAAATATTATTACAATAATACAACTGTTTTC
This sequence comes from Pseudorasbora parva, assembly GCF_024679245.1. Lineage (NCBI taxonomy): Eukaryota > Metazoa > Chordata > Actinopteri > Cypriniformes > Gobionidae > Pseudorasbora > Pseudorasbora parva. The sequence continues at coordinate 17,166,632 of NC_090194.1, read as the reverse complement.
TATGTGAATACATGGTAAATTGTAATTTATTCCTATGACCAAAGCTGAATTTTCACCATCATTACTCCAGTCTTCAGAGTCACATGGCCCTTTAGAAATCATTTTAATACGCTGATTTGTTGCTCACATTTCTGTGAAATTTCTGTGAAATTAAGACATTGTTCTTGAAAACAGTTTTGCTGCTTAATATTTCTATGGAAAAAGTGATTTTTTATTTTATTTTATTTTTTACCAGGATTCCTTGATGAATATAAAGTTGAAAGAACATTTGAAAATGAAATCTATTGTAACATTATAAATGTCTTTACTGTTACTTTTGATCAATCGAATGTGTCCTTACTAAATAAGAGTATTGATTTCTTAAATTAAAAAAAATTAAAAAAAATCATACTGAACCAAAACCTTTGAACAAAAGATTTGTTCAAAAGTTTGAACAAAACCCCTCCACATTTGATGATGCAATATGTTGCAATTGACAACCTCACCACTCTTATTGATGGTGGGAAGTGGGAATTTTCCAATAGCACGTGAAGGCAGCATCGATGTATCAAAGACATCAGCATATACAGTAGGGGAGAGCGGGGCACAACCAAATCCTTTTTGACTTGCTTAATTTGTGTAAATCCACTTGGGGTTCAGAGTATTTATTTTTCCCACACTGGTTTCACACAGACAAGTGTGTGGTTTTGTTTCATTAATACAGTGTATACTTTTTTTCTTGATTTACCCCGATAGAATGTAAGTGAAATGTGACAACGTGCCCCATACACATGACCATATGACATCCTAAAGTGTTATCTGATCTAATCAAAAAATATCCAAGACAAACTATTTTGTCAATAAAATACAACTAACTTTAAAAAAAAAAAAATTTATCATTCAAAATTTGCATTTTTTTGTTTGACAACAAACACTTCAAAACACAGCTATACAGTGTATTTGAAACATAATAATAATGAATCATTTCTGAAAATTGACTCTCAGTCATTATTCACCATTTTCTCATGGTCTCTCAATAGAATTTGTAAAAATATAGAATATAACAGCATATTTCTAATAGGGGCACACTTGAACGCAGTGTGACAATGCCCCCCACCTGCACAACTTTAAACCCGGTTTGTGTTTTCTGCTGGTTAAATCAGCATTAGAGAACTATCTCAACTAACAGATATAAGATTAAAATAATATCAGATTTATCTAGTTTTAAATAATAAAAAAACAGAGATGAAAAATAAACTTAAGAAATATACTTTTTCAGTAGTTAAATTAATGTTCTGTTATATCTTCTAAAGATTAAAAAAATAATCTTTTTTTGGGAAAGATGCAACAATTTTTTACTCAGGATTTGGGGATCTGCCATTCCTCCTTGCAGATCCTCTCAGGTTATGTCAGGTTGGATGATAAACGTTGGTGGACAGCCATTTTCAGGTCTCTCCAGAGATGTTCAATTGGGTTTAAGTCAGGGGTCTGGCTGGGCCATTCAAGAACAGTTACAGAGTTGTTGTGAAGCCACTCCTTCGTTATTTTAGCTGTGTGCTTAAGGTCATTGTCTTGCTGGAAGGTGAACCTTCGGCCCAGTCTGAGGTCTTGAGCACTCTGGAAAAGGTTTGAAAAACACCCCCACAGCATGATGCTGCCACCACCATGCTTCACTGTTGGGACTGTATTGGACAGGTGATGAGTAGTGCCTGGTTTTCTCCACACATGCCGCTTAGAATTAAGACCAAAAAGTTATATCTTGGTCTCATCAGACCAGAGAATCTTATTTCACACCATCTTAAAGTCCTTCAGGTGTTTTATTAGCAAACTCCATGCAGGCTTTCATGTGTCTTGCACTGAGGAGAGGCTTCCATCAGGCCACTCTGCCATAAAGCCCCGACTGGTGGAGGGCTGCAGTGATGGTTGACTTTCTACAACTTTCTCCCATCTCCCAACTGCATTTCTGGATCTCAGCCACAGTGATCTTGGGTTCTTATTTACCTCTCTCACCAAGGCTCTTCTCCCCCAATAGCTCAGTTTGGCTGGGCAGCCAGCTCTAGGAAGGGTTCTGGTCGTCCCAAATGTCTTCCATTTAAGCATTATGGTGGCCGCTGTGCTCTTAGGAACCTTAAGTACAGCAGAACTTTTTTTTGTACCCTTGGCCAGATCTGTGCCTTGCCACAATTCTGTCTCCGAGCTCTTCAGGCAGTTCCTTTGACCTCATGATTCTCATTTGCTCTGACATCCACTGTGAGCTGTAAGGTCCTAGACAGGTGTGTGGCTTTCCTAATCAAGTCCAATCAGTATAATCAAACACAACAGGACTCAAATGAAGGTGTAGAACCATCACAAGGATGATCAGAAGAAATGGACAGCACCTGAGTTAAATATATGAGTGTCACAGCAAATGGTCTAAATACTTAGGACCATGCGATATTTCAGTTTTTCTTTTTTAATAAATCTGTCAATAATTCTGTGTTTTTCTGTCAATATGGGGTGCTGTGTGTACATTAATGAGAAATAAACTTAATGATTGAAAAAAAAATGAACTTAAATGATTTTAGCAAATGGCTGCAATATAACAAAGAGTGAAAAATTAAAGGGGGTCTGAATACTTTCTCTACCCACTGTATGCTAATAAAATGAATCAAACAACACTCACTGCTCTTGATGGAATAAACTAGCTTTAAGAATACATTTCATACTTGAATGGTGCTGTTTAATTCTCTGGCGAGGAGATAAACTTGGCGGACTGTGTACAGCTCACTCAGTGCGGGTCTATGCAAATAGGGCAGATTCCGCAATCGTGGGCGGGGCCTGCTTCAATGTGATGTCATATTGGAGCACATTCCTGAACTGCATTTCATATGTATGGGGAAAATAACAAATGAAGTGGATGGATTTTTACCCCAATACGGTGGGGTACGTATAGCCTGACGTGGTCATACTCAGTTCTAGTCAGAATATGAGTCTGAAACTGCTGCATTGGGCTGTGATTATGAGGCGTGTTTCAACCGAACCAGGAAAGACATCAATTGGAGAGACCTACAACCAATCAGAGCAACGAAGTGACGCATTGTCAAATGTCAAGCGCTTTGCCAAGTCCGTGTTTTTTTCCGCCAGTTGTTTTCTATATCCGCGGGCTGTAGCGACTATTATGTGATATATAGACCCATGAGTGCGAATTTTAGCAGGCAACCTTGCCAAAATAACACACATTTTACCCCCCAAACACCCTTTTTTTTTCACGGAGAACCCCCCTGAGAAGCTATTGTTTAGGGGCTAGTAGTTGCCGGGTTTTGTTTTAAAAACTTGGCAACCCTGTCTGCACGCACGCTGGAATAAACGATCTTTGCCGGTGTTGTAAAAAAATATAATAATTTAATGATACACAGAGTACTTACCCAACATGATCATCATTTCTGAGAGAAATTGTGAAGGTGAATGCATATACAAACAAGCTCTCCGTTTAGGATTCGAGTAAATATAATCCAAGCCCCTTTGATGACGTGCATGATTACGTTACCGTTGATCATCTGTCCATCATCGTCTAAAGCCCGCCCTGATGATCTCATTGGTCTGAACAGTTTCTGTTCGGGGATAATTACTCCTCTATGGATCGAGGCCAGACCGAACCGCCCGACCTAAAAATGTTGTGGGCGGGGCTGAGTTCCGCTAGTGGTCGTGTACACACAGACACATATGTTCAAAAACAACATAAAAGTGAATTTTGCATAATAGGTCTTTATTTATTTATTTGTTTTAATTTACTGTAGATTAACTAAATTAAATTGTTAGTAACTTGCAGCTAGACAGGCTACAAAGTATCTTCCCCAGCATGGCTTCATAATGTTTTCTCCAATGAAAAAAAGTGGCCTTCAGCTAAAATACATTTTGAAGGTGATAAACTTTCTCCTGGCTCTCTCCGCCAGTGATATAAACCTTGATCGTGGAAAAAAAGGACAGGAACTTTTCTACTCTGTCACGGCCTCTTTTTGTCTCTCTCAGAGTGATTTTTTACATCGACCCCCAGAAAAAAAGTGCCCACAACCGGCAAATTGAAAATCCATTTGTTGAACAAGTACCTCTCACTTACAAAAAAAGAGCAGGGGATCAGTTTGGAGGAATAATATGACATGTGTGCTAATAGCACGGTTTCTACAGTGCCATCTGTCTGAGGGAAAGGTCAGGAGAAGATGGCAGGCGCGTGGCAGGTGATGGAGAGAGCGCGAGGACAAGAAAATGGGGAAGGGGGGGAGAAAAAGACAAGTAAAACGTACAGCGACAGGCGAGGAGTGGCGTGACATCATATGAATGTCATAATTGAGCGGCACTAAATCGAGAGGCCCACTTTCGATGTGTCAATAAACAAGTTCAAGGTGACACGGCGGATCAATACAGCGCGACAAGAACCATCCGACAAATTTACTGCGGTGTAATTGGGTGCAAAATGACTCAACTCAACCTTCACGGCGCAGGAAAAAAATAAGAAAAAAATCTCAGCGCCCGCCGTCGCCCTCCGGCAACAGTTTGTACATGTCACATATGCCTTCAGGTGGCATTGGCAGACAATAATGGATTTTGTTTTGGTGTTTGTGTGTGTGTGTGTGTGTGTGTGTGTGTGTGTGTGTGTGTGTGTGTGTGTGTGTGTGTGTGTGTGTGTGTGTGTGTGTGTGTGTGTGTGTGTGTGTGTGTGTGTGTGTGTGTGTGTGTTTGTGTGTGTGTGTGTGTGTGTGTGTGTGTGTGTGTGTGTGTGTGTAAAGACAATAGAAAAAGGTAGTAAGACTGTATATGTGGCAGGAGCAGAGCATTAAAGTGGTACTTCAACCAAAGCGATTCATTTTTTATTAATAAATAAATAAATTATTTATTAGTCATTATTTATTCACCTGCATGTCAATACAAAACCCACATTCTGTCATCCCCCCTCCCCCCACACTGTAAAAAAATATTGTTAGTTTAACTTCTTTTAAAAAGTAACCTGGTTAAATTAAAAAAATTGAGTTGATACAATGAAGGAAATTGGTTAAATAAATAGAAATTCAAAATGTTTTTGTATCTGAACCACATAAAAAATGTAATAAATCATAAAAACATAATATTGCCATCACATCATTTTGGCATGTTTCACTGCGTCATCACAAATAAAACACACACGGTTACCCAATATGCAAAATATTTTAATAATATCTGAATAAAGGTTGTTGATTGTCAAAAATGTTCATTGTATTAACTTAAATTTTGAATTTCAATGAACTCAACATTTAACATTTTATTACAGTGCATAGAACACACACACACACACACACACACACACACACACACACACACACACACACACACACACACACACACACACACACACACACACACACACACACACACACACACACACACACACACACACACACACACACACATCCATAATATATTAGGTGGTTTTCCTTAATAGAAAAACTTGGTTTGTGCTATTTTAAACAACAACATATAATAGAAAGCACATTTTTTAAGTTCAATGAAAAATTACACACACATTGTATTAACTTAAATTTTGAATTTCAATGAACTCAACATTTAACATTTTATTACAGTGCATAGAACACACACACACACACACACACACACACACACACACACACACACACACACACACACACACACACACACACACACACACACATATTTATTTTTTTATTTTTTTGGAAGTTCACTCAATTATATTTACTCACCCCTTAAGTAATTCCAAATTTAATTTAATTTTACATTTATTATTTGTTTGTGGAACACATGTTAAAGAATTTAAAATATAACCACCAAAAAACTCAGATACAGGATTCTCTCTCACACACACACAAAAAAAGTAATTGCAAAATGAAAAAACTGCATCAAAACACATCCATATTGGTATTGACAAAAAGCTGCCATCTTGTATGAGGTAATCATAACTTCTCATTCACAGAGCTGCTATCATCTGGAGCAGGTATATTGTTGGGACGCTAACGAGATGACTGTAATTGATTTTTGGGGAATAGAGTCATTAACCTCAAATGTCAGCACCTCCTCCTCGAGTGCTGAGATATTGATCCGCTAATGCTGCTTCAATAGAGGCTGATGTTTAAACAGAGATATAAACACAATGAATAGATCGCCTGCTTGTATCGTCTTCGAGAACTTAAGTGGGGAAAAAATGACATCGAAATTAGTCAGAAATTCACTTGTCTTTTTTTTCTTCTTTTTTTAAAAATAGGTTTTTAAATAGAAAGTCTTAAGAGCATTCATTTGATCATCCTGGATGGTTATTAAGAAATATTTAAAGTTAAATACACGACTGACAGCATCATTGATTATGTTGATGATGACTATAAACTTTAACTCCTCCCCTTTTATTTTTAAAAATCACGGTGGAACACTTACAAGGGAAGTGAGTTGGGACCATTTTGAAAGGTGAATCTTAATGTCATAAAAGCATTTAAATTAATTATTTTGTGTATTATTTGAGCTGATAAAGTTGTTCTTTGTCAATTTTACAATTTCAGACATCATGTTATCATCAGCAGCATTTGTTTTAGCATCTTTGCTAATAGTTTGTTAATATTTATTTTGTTGTATTCTGTCATTTTTATAAGCTTTTTTTTTTTAAATATGTCTGTACACTGTAAAAAAAAAAAATATAAAAAAATATTAACCTGGTTGCCTTAAAATTTTTAGTTCATTGAAATTAAAAATTTGAGTTAATACAATGAAAATTTTTGAGAGCCGACAACCTTTATTTAAACATTATTAAAATATTTTGTAAGCATATTGGGTAACTGTGTGTGTTTTATTTGTGATGACGCAGTGCTATTTTCATGATTTAATCATGAAAATTTAATTTAATGTGTTCAGATACAATATATTTTGAGTATCTATTTATTAAACCAATTTCCTTCATTGTATCAACTGAAATTTTTTATTTCAATAAACTAAAATTTTAAGTTAAAAGCACAATATTTTTACAGTGTAGTTTTCATTAGGTTTTAGTTGAAGTTATTATAGTACTTAAACTAAATGAAAATAAGTGTGATAATAATGTGAATAATGTGAAAATAAATGTGTGTGTGTGTGTAATGAAACAGTTTGTTTATTGTTATTGTTTTAGTTTTACTATATACATAGATGAATGATTAAATAAATACTTAACCTAAAAATATTTTTTGTCGTCTATGTTTTTTTTTAAACCTGTATTATATTCTTTTTTTCATTAACCACAAAAGTAGACACTTTGAAGAACATTCATGCTGCTCTTTCCATATAATTTTTCCAACTGACTTTGAATATAAACAAATTAAATTTGGAGAATAACATTTCTAATTTCAGCCTGTTCCTATTATACACACACCTATCGACTGTTTTCCATGAGCCATGAACTACTTTTTTAGTGCTTATTTGTCCCCCCCTTTTCTGGCACTCAACAGCCCCAATACCCAAGTGCATCCATTGTATGAGTTCAACGGAAGAAAGAAAGCCATATTGGTTTGGAACGACATGAGGATGAGTAAACGATGACAGAATTTTCACTTTTGGGTGAACTATCCCTTTAACCGAGACGTTATATCCTTGTTTGGTTATGGAGCATATTGGCTAATCTGTGACATTTGCAATTTTCCAAATCAAATGATCAAAACAAACTATATGGAAGTATAGTTTGTCAGAAGTTGGACTAAAGCCACAGATCTCACCAGCAGCTACGCTAATATTCGCTACATGTAAACATCCTCTGACAATGTGGGGTGAGGATATGAACTCTCAGCATTTGATGGATTAGTGACATTTCCAAAGTAAAGCACATCTGAGGCTGCCCTCACCATGTGGTCTATGTGGGTTTAAACCCAAGCTGGGAGAAACGTGTAACTGATATCTTTGTGTCATGGAGCATATCCGGCATGCGGCGCGTTGACAGCCAGCGAGTGATGGCTGATGCTCGGATGTCTGTTTGTGTGTGTATGTGTGTATTTTCTTCTGTATGTTCCATTGTCTCAGTGGCATTTGCTCTTGATGATGGCTGGAGAAAGCCTGGGGCGACCCGGAGGTGCAGACTACAATCAAAGGTCCTCTGACACCGCTGAGAATCATCACAGCTTGATGATAACCTGACTACCTTCAGGTAATCCCATGGAAGTGATAGCAGGCATCCCGGCGCAAAACTTTCCCGCCGTAGAGATCGAGTCTGAGCTGTCCAGGTGGGTTAAATACGATAACCTTCTGATTGATGAGCCCATTTGAGAATTGGAGGGGGTCTTTATGACTTCAGCGGCATTGTGAGGGGGTATTTAAAGAGAGAAGGTGAATGAATTATCGTCGGAGTGCTTGCTGTGCTGTTGTCTGCCATTGCATCAGTGCCGCTAATCCCAGAAGATCCACATAGAATGTGCAATAGCATAACTCTTCAAGACAGAAAATGGACACTGCTCACAAAGTTATGTCCTTTGTATCCTCTTTGTTTAATAAATATCTTGGCGAATTTGATTGGACCTGTGCTTTCAATCAATACTGAAGTCGGGCCCATGATATGTTCCCTTTCACACACACACACTGGTTTGTTTTGCTATCTAAGTGAGGACATTCAATAGGCATAATGGTTTTTATACTGTAAAAACTGTGCACGCTATCCCCCTACACTATCCCTACCCCTAAACCTACCCATCACAGGAAACATATGTACATTTTACATATGTAAATGTAAAAATGTTTTTAAAAAAAAATTTTTTGAGTATTGTTTAGTATGTTTTTAAAGCTATTTTAAATATGATGACATATGAAGTGTGTAATATCCATGTCATTACACAAATTTGTCTCATAAATAAAATAAAAACATGCACGCATGCACACACACACGCGCGTGCACACACACACGTGCCAAGTTCTTAGAAATGTACTTGTATTCATGTTAGTTTCACGTTGGTTTTAACAAAAGTTGTAATTTTTTAACAACATTTTAAATGCAATGACATAACGTTTTATGCAGCGTTACCATCAACTAGAAAGTAATATATTTCCCATATATACTATACTATATGTAATATATACACTTTGAATACATGTAAAAATACACATCTTAATCATTATTTGCAAAAATGTTTATAAAAAAATGTTTTTAAAGATAAGTTTGATATTAATGATTGCATTATGATATCATTTCCAGTTTTGTTTCTACATGTTGATTTGGCCACATGACTTTTTCTTAAAAATAAAAAATACTAAGATTATGATAAACTATTTCACTTTACTACGTTTTTTTTTTTTTTTTTTTTTCAAGAATTGAATCCTTTTAATAAGGCTTCTTCTTTGTAATAAAAGCATCATAGTCAAAATCAACTTATCAAATACAAAAACGGGGTCCAGATTTTATCTGGGCCTATAAAATAGCTATTCAAAGATCTGTGCTGGATTGCTGTGTTTTAGTAAAAATGTATTTTTTAATTTTTATGGCAGTCTGGTCACAGCCAAAGGCCTTATGAAGAGCAGGTAGAACACTATTGACAGGTTTCCTACAGCTCTGTTAACACTTGGGAACAGTATGCATTATGTATGGCGCTTTGTTTTGGGGCCTCCGATAGAGGCGTTGGTTAAGATGGCAGGTATTGTTTGGGTGGGGGGTGGGGGGCAGGGTTGGATAGACCCTGCTGAGGGCAAACATTGTAAATGTATAACATTTTGGAATGCACAGACCATATCTCCCCCAACTGAGCAACTCCCCCATACACCCTCCCTTCTGCCCCCAACCCCCCTCTCCTCCAAAACTACTGGTGTGTGAAATATGAAAGAGACATGTTGTCTTTCAATTTGTCCAATATACCTCACAGGTGGGCTCCAGGTACGTGGCCCCTCAGTGGCTGAAAAATGACTGGTGAAGTGCGAGGTGACTTTGATGAACCTCGCCACTCCCGGCCCTATCATTCTTTTCCATCTGGCTTCCTCGGCTGCCGAGCGGACAACGTGGTGGAAATTTGTCTTATTGAAGTGAAGCCGCGCTCCGATTCCTGCCGACTCCGAGCCAACTAATGAACAGGCGCTTAGAGTTCACTTACCCACCCCTCATACTGCCAAAGCTGGGCATGACGGCATGCCGTTCGTCCTCCTGGTTGCTGGTGCGTAGTGTATACCACAGGGCTACGTTATGGGGCCGGTCCATTTCTCAAAGTCTAAGGCTTAGATATGAATATCATAATCATTTGATATTTTAGCAAACACATTAGGAGCAGTTGTCTAAACCAAACATCAATCATGTTTGTTAAAGTGTGTAACATCTTGTTATTTGATCATGTGATATCCACATCTGTGTAACTGCTTGACACTTTAATGAGAATTTCCATAGGATTATTTATTTATTTGCAGCACAATATGCTGAGCTTTGTCTTGCACAACCATTATTGTTAAATATAGTTATTTTGTGATATATCTGTGACATGAATTGACTGCATATGTTAGTGTTCTAATGACTGAATTAGATTTATATTGTAATATATTTTGAAACTAAGTAGCCTACCTTCTAACTAAGTAACTGAAATGTAAACTGTTGTTGGAAGTTCTTTTTGAAAGCAAATCATAATTTAAAGTAATTCAAGCTAATTCAAGATTTTTTTTTTTCAAGCAATAGATGACATTTCACCATCTTGGTTAACTATAGACCTTGTCTGGCTATCACCAGACCAAGTTTAATCTTTTAAATTCGAACATTGGTCTGCGGAGTCTGCTCTGTATTTTCAACTGCACAAGAGGCATGATCAGCAGGCATAGTTCAAATGACACTGTACGCAACTGGATAGTCCTTCAACCAATCAGACCCCAAGAAGCGTAATCAATGGGTAGTTCGAATGACTCTGTATTTCAGTGCCGTTTCTAGGCATAGGCAAACTAGGCGGTCGCCTAGGGCGCCAAAAGCTGGGGGGCGCCAGTGAGCCCCCGTCCCAACAAGATTTTTTAGTTATTTCATATATATTTTATTATTAATATTTCATACTTTTGCTATTTCGAGGCATTATGATTAGTTGCAATTATAGGAGTGGAGTCGCCATGGTGATAGTGGCGCTGCTGTAATGAAATGAGATCATGTAGAGGGCGTCAGGGAACGTCGTCATCCGTGCATTAGTTTTATCATCATGAAAAGGTCAAAGCCATCAGGGGCTCAGTATCGTAAGAAGAAAAAAAGAGGAAATATTAAAAAGAAAGCGAAACATACAGGTATGTTAGTCTACTTATTGGTTACTTGTTCTCTACTAAGCTGGTCGCTCTATCATAACGTTGAGCAAAACTGTTACACTGAAAAAATTACACTGAATAATAGTAATGGACGGACCACACGCCATGCTCATTTATTTAAGGTGCAGATCATTATAGCATAGTTAATTAGAATTAAAAAAACATTACATCAGAGATAGCTGTTTAGTGTAAATTGATCAAGTAATACTGTCATAACCATGGGCGTCACTAGGCCCTTTTTTATGAACTTATGTATCAGCCCCCCCCTAAAAAAATATGTGATTAACCTTTAAAACATATGAAACTGGCGCGAGGCTTCGTCCCGTCTTTTAGTCTTTGTGTCAGTGTGTTCTTCAATCTGCAGCGGCGCCGAGTGACATGGTTTTCAACCTATTGTTATCTAATTTTTTGGCCTTCAGGACATCTTAAAATACACATTTAGATCATAGAAATCAACATTTTCTCGGGGAAGCATGCCCCCCAACCCCCCTAACATTTGTGATCTCAGTTATAATAAACATGGCTACATTATTGGATTAATGCATGTACAATATAGCCATGAAATAAGGAAGTCATATTTGCTTTATAAGTTACAGTAAAAAAAAAAAAAGGCGGACGGGGGGTTTGGTTGGGGGAGTGCAGGATATGATTCTTGTCTAGTGTGCCAGAAAGGCTAGAAACGGCCCTGCTGTATGTAATTGGATAGTCCTCAAGACCACAAGAGGTGTGATCAGCGGGCATAGTTCAAATGACTCTGTGCGCATTTGGATAGTCCTTCAACCAATCAGACAGGTGGATCTCACGAAAATGCGTATAAATAGTATGAGTGTGCAATCTCGTGGAATGTATACGCCAAAACTCATTTTGGCGTGCATATGGTACGCTGTTTTTTGCGTGCATATCATATGCACTTTATGGCGTATTATACGTACGAACCCCCCACCCCACAACCCTAATCCTACCAAAGAGCGTGTCATATACACGCCATAAAGTGCGTATCATATGCACGCGAAAAACAGCGTATCATATGCATATCATATGTTTATCATATTGGTTGAAGGACTATCCAATTAAAACTCATTCTGGCGTGTACATTCCACGACATTGTACACTAGTACTATTTATACGCATTTACATGTGATCGGGTTGAATCAGAACAACGATCCATCGCTTTCTCTATCCGTCATTGTCTTAAACCTGGAAATAGCCCGCTAGGTGGATAAGCCTGTTTATGATTTGGTGAAATCAAATAGCCGGCAGATCTTCTATAGACCCAATACAGTCCAACTATGAGTAATATGGTCCACTTCTAGCCAAAATAACATGATTTGTTTGTTGTTTTGCCTAAATAACTAGTGATATGCATGATATTCCATCATGTAATCAAAATCAACAGTGATCACAAGGTGTTTATTTCATGTTCATGTTCTAGATTTCTATATTCTTGGGCTATGGCTAGATGTCTATTAAACCATTAAAAAATGTGCCTAAACGCCTAGAAAAAGGCATAGCCAAAGTAAATAGTATATTTGGAGTATTTGCATGGTTTTGGTCTCTTTCAAAAGGTGACACTCTGAGGAATTACTGTCTTAGTGAGTATTGAGTACTAGAGCTTTGAACACAGTGAAAAAAATGAAGAAAAAAAATCAGCCTACATTTTTTTTTTTTTTTTTTTTGTAAACAGATGTCAGCAGATGACTATAGCTGGGAGCTATTAGCTGGAAAACACAATGGGATCACAGCATGAATCCTTACCAAGGCCAATTTCAAATTTGATAACAATACAAATTTGATCACAAGAAAATTAGTGTTTTACACGTTTATGTCTAGGCGCTTCCTTAAAAAAAAGGCTACTTGCAGACTCCAAATGACCCTTTGTAACCAGTGACACATGAAATGCTGCTGTTCTTAAATGCTTTAAGTTTTCATTGACAGCCCAAATGTTGCCTTGTTTTAGCCTAGACATCAAACACGCGTTTGGACGGCGATTAGATGTCTTTACCTGCAAAATTGCGTGATTTGTACAATGGAAAGTATTTGATGCAACAAAATGACCAAATTTAAATAGCTTCAGTTCTCTTAGCTGTTGACATGGCTAGAGTATCTGACACTGGAAGACCATTAGCATCTTGCACGGGATAGACTTGATCCCGCTGGCCTGTTTAATCCTCTCCTTGTAAACCCCAGTGAGCAGACGGTGGAACACAGAGGATGTGATTAAGTTGGCATGATCTCCAGCAGGGACTGGATTAAACTCAATAAGAGTCTTTTAATCCAGCTAAGCAGCGGTTGACCCGGCTAAGCTCTCTGCTCTTTTACCAGTCCAGTCAGTGGAAGTCTTCACCTCGCTCAAGAAATCATTACTGTTCACACCTAGTAAATGCACTGTCAGCGTAATGTAAGAAGATTGGATTGCTGCAAAAAATGTGTCATGTCTTCTCTCTGACGAGGTACGCTCAGGGTTGCCAGGTCTGCGCAACAAAACCAAGGAGCAATTAAACAGATTTAATTTTTACAATCGGGTGGGCGAGGAGGTTGTTGGAACTTTCGGGGGAGTGGTTGGAGGGGGAATCAACCTGCGGGAAAAACCCACAGCAACAATTTAAAAGTAGTCCAAATCCATGAGACTTGGCAACACTGGAACAATTCTGAACTTCTCCAATCATTTAGCCCAGTTTCACTCCATCCCTCACACTCATCTTCCTCCATTTTTGAGTGCCACACCCATCTCAGAATCAAATCAAAAGTCATTTCATGACAACAATCCAAGTAATAAGAACAGGGTTTTTGTGTGTGGTTTTTTCTTCCAGGAAATCAATTAGAGATACAGCATTAAACTTACACATATAAATATAAGTACATCTAACACTAAACTAAAACAAGTAAACAACATCCACATACAAATCAGTGGATGTTTTCCCTTTCAGATTTTTTTTTTGCTTATTGTTAGTCATGTGGGATCTGGGGTAGCTGAAAGCATCCTTTATGATCTCTCTGTACAACTAAACTAAAAGAGTCTCTCCATTAATAACCGAGACCATCTCGAAAACAAGCCAGTGCATTACACAAATGAAAAAAAAAAGCGACAGTAACCAAGAGGAGGTGGGAGGGAGGGGGTCTGTACTGGACATTATTTAAGTGTTCTTGTAAGCCATCTAAGATATTAATGTTGCAAAGCTACTTATGAATATTTAAGAACATAAAAGCGAGATAGACTTGCGCAACCCAGATGACCACAACTCTACAGGGAGAACATCTCCTGAACATTTATGATGGATTTTAAACACGATAAAAACAATCAGGGTGTTTATGACATTAAAGAAGAGGCTGAAGAAAAGGAGCGATGGCTCATTGCTGTCTTAAAAGCTTGCGGCTCTAAGTAATGCAGTTCTGTGTAAATAAATCTGAATATGATCACTGATCACCGAACACTACACTGAGGTATTGACTCTTAAGCAATTTAATGCCATAAAAAAGGAAAGTTTCGAAAGAAAGAAAAAAGACATGGGGAGTACTCTAAACAATGCATAAGTGTATAAATAATTACTTGAATACTTAAAAAAATAAAATAAATCAATCAATTAGGAAATGAATGCTGTACATTAATTAATTGTGTAATGGTACAATCTTGTTATCTTAAATAAATAGTTTTTGTTCAAAAATAGTTTTTTTTTTTAATTTGTTAAAAACAAATTATTTAAATATCAAATGAATTAGGAAAATTCAAACATGCATAATGAATACTGTACATAAAATCATTACAAATATTTTATTTACATAAAAGACCTACTGCATTGTTTACCTGCAAATATACCTCCGAATAATGAACAAAAACATCATATGCATACTGTAAACAGTGCATACTGTGCATATTCATACATATCAGGGTTATTATCATTAACTAAAAATATATATATATATTTTAATTCAATACAAATAAAATTATTTAAAATATATATATATAATGTGCTTATATATACACTGTAAAAAAAATCTTCAATTGAAAATGTTCAAGTGACTTATCACATCTAAATTTCTCAGTTGGCCGAATTTAAATTCTGTGGATTGATGCAATTTAACTCACAGAAATTCAGTTCGGCCCAACTGAAACATTTAGATATGATCAGTCACTTGAACATTTTCAATTGGAGATTATTATTTTTTTTTACAGTGTATATATAATATTTGCCAAGTCAACATTAGTTCAGGTTAAAGTACTAAAATAAATATAATGGAAAATGTTTAAATAAAATCAAAATCACACAAAATTACTAAAACTTTAACTAAAATAAAAATAAAAACAGAACATTTATCAAATTAATTATACATAAAATGTTAACAAAAAATTAAATAGTAAATCGATGATACTAAAATAACACTGGTTCATGTAAATACACTTTTTTCTATCACTAATGATTTCTTTTTTCCCCCACCATTTTCTTTTCTTTCTTAATATTGCGTGATAATAATATCTATCATAATTTACAGTGATTCATAGCATTAGCATTTGATAATTTTCATGAATTGTCATGATGCCATGAATTGAGATATCCATTTTCCATTGATATTTCGTCATTTAAGTTTCAGAAATCAAAACTTTCTTGTTACTCCAAAAACGAAGTTCCAAACATACACTCCAAAAAATGAATCAGGCCCTTATGACGCATTTAAAGGGTTAGTTCACCCAAAAAAGGAAATTGATTGTCCAGAAAGGGAATAAAAACATAATCAAAGTAGTCCATATGTGACATCAGTTAGTTAGTTAGAATCTCTTGAAGCATCGAAAATACATTTTGGTCCAAAACTATCAAAAACTACGACTTTATTCACCATTGTCTTCAGCATAAAGCATAAGGGATCGTCAATGTCACGTGATTTCAGCAGTTTGGCAGTTTGACATGCGATCCAAACTGCTGAAATCACGTGACATTGGCGATCCGAATCATTAATCGATTCACTGATTCATGACCGTTTGAATCTTTATTTGAGGAACACGGAAGAGAAGACAATGTTGTTAGATTATGTTAGTGTTTAATAATCAAAGTTATGTTGGACATTGAGGAGTTTCTGTAATTTTGTGGTTACCATTAAGCAGAAGAGTGATGCCTGTGTTTAGGCTGTGGGCACTTATACACAAATGTATCATTTAAGTTTTAGAAATCAAACGTTTAAAAGATATCCTGCTCTAAATTAAATTTGAGTTTGTCCAATGCGTTATTTTTGCATTTTATTACTAAAAATATTCTTGTTGTTATTTAATAGTCTTAAAGGTCAATTAAATTGATCAATGTGTTCATCTTACATAATAAACTTTTATAAATTTAACATAACATTATTAATTAAACTGGATAGATAGATAGATAGATAGATAGATAGATAGATAGATAGATAGATAGATAGATAGATAGATAGATAGATAGATAGATAGATAGATAGATAGATAGATAGATAGATAGATAGATAGATAGATAGATAGATAGATAGATAGATAGATAGATAGATAGATAGAAAGGTTGATAGATAGATAGATAGATAGATAGATAGATAGATAGATAGATAGATAGATAGATAGATAGATAGATAGATAGATAGATAGATAGATAGATAGATAGATAGATAGATAGATAGATAGATAGATAGATAGATAGATAGATAGATAGATAGATAGAAAGAAAGGTTGATAGATAGATAGATAGATAGATAGATAGATAGATAGATAGATAGATAGATAGATAGATAGATAGATAGATAGATAGATAGATAGATAGATAGATAGATAGATAGATAGATAGATAGATAGATAGATAGAAAGGTTGATAGATAGATAGATAGATAGATAGATAGATAGATAGATAGATAGATAGATAGATAGATAGATAGATAGATAGATAGATAGATAGATAGATAGATAGATAGATAGATAGATAGATAGATAGATAAGCCTAAACTTTCAGTCCTGTCAATCGTCATTATGTAGTTCAATGGTGAGCCTTAATTGTTAACTCTGAGCTTGAGCTGAGCTTCGGGTTAGAGCCTCCTCCGCAGACAGCAAGTTCGTTTTACTATTATCCGTCAAGACTGAATGTGCAGGCGTACTTATGAAACTTTTATTAAGCTTTTATTAAAACCATTCTCAGAAAACAACTTTTGGATTTTGTCACATTACGTCTTTGGCCCTGCCCACTGGTGTGTTAGTGAGATGACCAGGAGAGAAGAAGAAATAATATTCTACCTTATAATATAATATAATACCTTTCAAAAGATCCTAATGCTAGAAAAGGGTTATTTATTTTCAACAATGTGAATGTCTCAGTTGAGCATTATTTATTTGTTCAGTATATTTCACTGTGGATTCTTTGTTAAATCAGTCGCATTTCAGTGCAGGCTTTGCAAACAGACTTTTATATGGACTCGACAGTAATGCGACAACATGTAAGCAACCATGTTAACTCTAATGCCTGATCTGGTACTAGCGATTTCTGATATGTAATGATTCATGCAGCTACAGTCAGATGTTCTTTGTCTATTCATTGTTTCTCTTAGTAGGATGAAAATAATCTGTTATTTAAGCTGTGATTAAATTATATACAGAAAGCAATCAAAGAACGCTCTCTTTACAATTGCTGGAGCTGTCAATCAAACACCGCAATTTTATCAGTGACAGAGTTCTGGACTCTCTGCAAAACTCCTAGCCTGACGTGGTCATACTCAATTCTAGTCAGAATATGAGTCTGAAACTGCTCCATTGGGCTGTGATTATGGGGTGTGATTCAATCGAACCATGAAAGACATCAATTGGATAGACCTACAACCAATCAGAGCAATGAAGCGACGCATAACGTTAGTTATGATAACCAAATCTCAGTTTTTTCCCCGGGTTGTTTTCTATGTCCGCGGTTTGACGCAACCTTAATTATGTGATTTATAGACCCAGGAATGCAAATTTTAGCAGGTATCCTTGCCAAAATTACACAGATTTAACCCTCAAACGCCATTTTTTTCTTGGAGAACTCCCCCCAAAAGCTATTGGGCATTTGGGCTTGTTTTGGGCTAGTAGTTGGTGGGTTTTGGTATAAAAATTGGCAACCCTGTCTGCACGCGCACTGGAATAAACGATTTTTGCCAGTGTTGTAAAAAATAAAAGAATTTAAGAATACACAGAATTACCAACGTGATCTCTCATTATAATCAATTAATCTTTACACTGTGTCTGCACTGTTAGTTTTGACAATAGCATTTGTTAGCGTAGAGAAATCGCTGAGATCACTGCATTCATGCGCTCAACAAACATCTGAAACCTTTCATGCGACAGGAGCAGGGTTCTAAATTAAAACCCGCCAACCCGCCAACTGCGGTTAAAATTCATTTTAGCGGGTGTTAATAAAAACGTACTAGCTTGGCGGGTGATGCATGAGGTATTACATGTATAAGGCTCTGTTCTCGGTCAATCGCCAATGTCACGTGATTTCAGCAGTTTGGATCGCGTGTCAAACCATCGCGTGGACCAAAATGTATTTTCGATGCTTCAAGAGATTCTAATTAACTAACTGATGTAACATATGAGCTACTTTGATGATGTTTTTATTACCTTTCTGGACATGGACAGTAAAGTGTGCATAGACTGCATATGCTCTAGGACTAAAATATAAAATATCTTAAACTGTGTTCCGAAGATGAACGGAGGTCTTACGGGTGTGGAATGACATTAGGGTGAGTCATTAATGACATCAATTTCATTTTTGGATGAACTAACCCTTTAAGCAACATGACAGAACCAAGAGTGCTGTTTTCCTGAACACCATCACGACTGAAAATGACATTGATTTCATATGACAGTTCCATAAAAAATGTATTAACGTTAAATCACTTTAAATCTTTAACATTAAATCACAACAGTCATTTTAGATGCTGACTATTTGTTAGATTTCAGCTGCAAAAATAGTTCCAAACAAAGATCACTGCAAAACCATGACGCATCTCACAGCAACAGTGCGTCACTGAACAATTCAGCATTTGAATGAATCGGTTGAATCAAAGATTTAATGACCTATTCGTAAACGACTGTGGCCCTGTCCCAAATGGCACACTTCATGTGCACTTTCAGTCTTGTGGACTTACAATGGCCGTGGCATGCGCGCGTCCTTTAAGTCCACGAGACCGCAGGGTGTCCCATTTAGGACTCAGAAGCATGCTCGTGAGCGCCCCCTCTGCGGCCGTTATGCACCCTCGAGGCGCACTTCTGCTGAGTCCGCAGTGGTGCAGGTTACGCAGCGGACTTCAACCCGGCAGTCAAAGCGGCATTACGTTGTGAAAGTGCGGACTCATAGGAAGACCGTGAGGGTTTAGGGTGCCATTTGGGACAGGGGCTGCCTTATTCTTGAATGAATCATCCATTTGATCATTTAAATGACTCAGTGACTCACTCATTAAGATAGTCACCTGCTGCCACCTACTGTTGGTTTAGTTTTATCTTTCAAACATTTCTTATTTGTATATTTAAACATATTTAAACAATCTTATAGCATTATTTAATGCAGTTGTATTTTTTGTGTGTAAATTATTTAATTTTATTGGTAACAGCCCTATAGTGCCTTATTCTAATTTAATTTCTAGATTAAATGAAAAAATTAATAAATAAAATGAAAACTTTTTGAAATGAATGAATGAAAGCATAGCCTATATTTAATAAGATTATGGGAAAAAATGCCCTTTATAAAAGGTAAAAATATCTCAAATATGCAGATTTAAAATATGTCAAAGCTGATTGAATTCTGGTGAGAATATTGTTTCAGAATAAATTATATTTACAACACAGTAGAGTAGATCTAAAAAATAATGCTATAATCAATAATTTTCACGCCCCTTAAAGTTTTGATGTAAAAATAAACATTATAAATGAACCTCAGGAAGCATTATATAACTTTTAAAAAATGCAGTTCATGACCCCTTCAACTACAGGACTAATTCAACTAAACGTCTTCAACAATGCAGCATGACAGTCAAAGTGGAGTTTTAGGCTTCTGCGCTCTTATTCTTTTCAACCCTCCACTAAATAACTGCCCGCATTGCCTTAGCTCAATTATATATATATATATATATATATATATATATATATATATATATATATATATATATATATATATATATATATATATATATATATATATATATATATATATAAAACAACAACACAAAGTCTAAAATGCTGTTAGACTGTGACCTTATAGACATCACTGCCAAAAAAAAGCTAAAAAAAACTTTGAGCTCTAATATGGCCCAGAATTTAACTTACTGGATTACTCTTAGACCCTGAAATGTAAAGTATTTTCCCTGCATTAAGTTGTATTAGCGATAAAGAGCTGCACTTTTAATCTAGCCTTGTTGAAGAAGCAATAATACAGTACATGTACAGGAAGGGGTTGCATTAATGATGATTATACATCCATATACTTCCAGGGATGTAGCATGACAGAGAACCAGATTACTGTTTTTCGTTTAAGAAAATCGTTTTTTGATCTGCTTGTGTGTGTGATATAGGTCGGCCTATAATTTCCTATAATTTAATCGTTTTCATGAATAAGACGGCATCTAATCAGGCCAACATAGCATTCATAAAATGAGACATCGGATCAAATCATGTAGCTTAAATTAATAACAACTCCACAATGCGATCTTGAATAGTAAAATAACATATTACTCATTAACATGAGTATGTCAGTCTTTAAAACTCCAAATCTAAGAGATTTGGCTTCCACTATGGATAATTAACCCTTTGGACAATAGCAATCAGCACCAAGAGGCCCTGGCTAATGGCCTGATGAATTTTTAAGCACAGACGAACCGGATAATGCAGCTCTAATCCATTAGGGCCTTTCGGTGCGTTGTGTATTTAGTGATTGTTATGTGGAGTGCATAAGGAGTGGTAAGTATCTAATGGATGGTGAGTTCTTTTGTGTATTAGTGGCTTAAGTCACATCCACAGAAGAAAAACTGCAGCATATAAACACTTAATAGTCAAGCGTAAACGACCAATTGTGTTGCCTATCCTAAAAAAGTATTTTTTCCCCCTGAAGTATATTCATCCCCAGAGGAATACAGTATATTCAGAATACAGTAACCATGGCTGTTAACATAAGACGTTCTGTATAGAGTTTCACTTATTTTATGGGACAGACGGTCTGTCCACAAGTTGCCTCTTTAGCCACTTTAAATACACTTTGCAAATGGAATAAACCATCTCACTTTTCTGTAAACATCCATTTACATCTGTAACTAAACAGAGGCAACACTTTTGCAGCACTGCATCTATTTTTTGTACTTACTCCACTTACAAAGTCCACTTAGTCAAGGCTTTCTCTGAGCGATTGCTGTTGCTACTGTTCCTTTAAGAATTTAATATGTAAATTACCCCTCTTTTGATTGGCTAATTTCAGCATACCCATTCAGCCCGACAAAACATTGCAAAATATTTTTTAAATGGTAACGGTGGTGTGCTGATGACCCTGTTCTGAGCTGCAACTATGGCATGATGAAGATGAAGCATGATGAAGCATCATGAAATATGTGTTTAATACCGCAAAATGTGCTCAGTGTTACATTCACTGCCCTTGCCGTTCCAGAATAATAGAGAATATCCCAATCGAGTGAAGGAATTTGTGGAAACAACTTCTTATGGTTAAAGGCCACACAGCGAGCCTGCGGATGACGTCTGTACTACATCACAGGAAAGTGTTTTTGTGTGTGTGTGTGTGTGTGTGTGTGTGTGTGTGTGTGTGTGTGTGTGTGTGTGTGTGTGTGTGTGTGTGTGTGTGTGTGTGTGTGTGTGTTGCTGCTTCTTCCACAGCTCTCTTGCTGAGCAGATTTGATTTAATTTCAAGTTTCAGTGTTTTCCCATTAGGCAGACAGATCCAACCATAAAACAAAATTCCTTGAGCTCATTGTCAGCATTGTCTTGTTTTTCGTGTTCCTCAAATAAAGATTCAAACGGTCATGAATCAGTGAATCGATCAATGATTCGGATCGCCAATGTCACGTGATTTCAGCTGTTTGGATCGCATGTCAAACTGCCAAACTGCTGAAATCACGTGACATTGGTGATCCGAATCATTGATCGATTCACTGATTCATGACCGTTTGAATCTTTATTTGAGGAACACGGAAGAGAAGACAATACTGAACAATAGTCGTAGTTTTTGTTTTTTTTGGACCAAAATGTATTCTCGTTGCTTCAAGAGATTCTAATTAACTAACTGATGTCACACATGGGGCCCTATTTTAACGATCTGAAACGCAAGTGTCAAAGCACGAAGCGCAAGTAACTTTGTGGGCGGGTCTCGGCGCTGTTGCTATTTTCCCGGTGGGATAAATGGCTCTTGCGCCCGGCGCAAATCTAAAATGGGTTGGTCTGAAGTAGCTTCATTATTCATAGGTGTGGTTTGGGCGTAACGTGAATAAACCAATCAGAGCGTCATCCAACATTCCCTTTAAAAGCAGGTGCGCAAGTTCCATTATGGATTGCTTTTATTTTGGCGTATTTACCAGGCGCACGCCAGGAGCGGTTCACAGCCGAGGAGACTGATGTTCTTGTTAGAGCAGTGAAAGACAGAGAAGTTGTGTTGTATGGGGATGGGAGAAACCCACCCAAAAATAGCGTCGGTTAAACAGTTTTTTCAGTTTTTCAGTCGATTTTTTTTCCTGGTTCTTGACGGACAAACCAATTTGTCAGATGTCCTTATATATATATATATATATATATATGTCTTGCCACTATTGGGCAAACAGGTCTGATCCTTAATTACTACAATTAGCCTGAATAATTTGTAAGCTAGATTTATGCCTATTTTTTCACATCTTCATGGCACACCACAATGATTTCCGTCATCTCATGTGTTAATATTTTTTTAGTGTAACAATTTATGATTTGCAAAAATAACTGTTGCATCTCTGTAGAATACATGAGCAAAGTGTATGCGCGTTGTGCACGCTATACATTATGGTCAAGCATGCGCCCTTAAAATAGCATAAGGAACAACGCGCAACGCGCCACTGACTTTAGACTAGGTTTTTTCTGGTCAGTAGCGCTCCTTATTTTTTGCGCTGAACCGCCCAGGGAGCGCAAGTTCCTTCACTAGTTTAGCGACGTGCTTCTGTGGAGGGAAAAGCGTGTTTTGCGCGGGTGCAAAATAGGAATGACACATGCGTCGGTGTACAAAGTCAATTGCGCTGGGTGCAAGATAGGGCCCATGGAATAGTCACTACATAATAGTTGTGCGGATGAGGAAAGATGGCATAAACAAAACATGTATAACTTTAATATTATTATGAAATTAAACATAACTTTTGCACTTATAAGGGTCAAAATCACTGTAAAGGTTCTTAGTTATTGTGATCCAACATTCGCCATGCACTTCAGGATCAAAAGACAAACATGTCTAATATATTCAATTGTTGCGTATATACCGAGCTGCAGCGGACACATTTGTAAATGACTTTACTTGGACCCATTGTGCGAGCTGTCTCTTTAATACCGCATGGTTTATATACATGTTGCTGCTGATTGGGCTGATATTTTTGACACACCCAACAAACAAAAGAAAATGTATCTCAAACCCCGTTGCACACCGGTTCCAGGAAACACATTGTTCAACCCGGAAACTGTAGCAAAACGTTGAATCATGTGAATTTCAAATATCAAAATCGCCACAAACTCAAAATTGACTATTTAAAAAAAAAAAATGGAATATTGCTTTTTTTGATGATTCATGACATCATCATCTTTTTCATGTTTCCTCCTTATCTTTAATCAAACTAACTTCCCCTCCCTCTTGCAGCTCTTCTCTTTTCCGAGGACGTGTTTACTGGCGCGAGGGCGGAGCAACCTGTCACATGAGATCCACCAATAGCAAGCCCCAGCCAGACTGTTGCTGCTGTACAATGGCATTCATTCATTTCCCGTTGCAGATCTAGACAGGTGGAGCTGGGGAAGGTGTCGGGTTCCTGAACCAAATAACCAAATATCTGAAGTTGAGCAGTAAGCTCATTGGCTACTGATACAGCAGGACACTGTTTCATCTAGAGTTACATGACACAACTTTGTATTTTCATCTAATTACAAAATAGATATTTTTTCCAATAATTGTGAGTGCTGTGTATTTTTACACTTGTTAGAGTATTGCGTCATTACATTAGCAATATGCTAACATCAAGAATATGTAAATGCTATGTATTAACTATTGCGTAAACAGTGCAACACACTAACATTAACACCATTTACAATTTGTGTGTGCTATGTATTTTTATGAATATTGTGTAGAGCTCAAAAACATGAGAGAGTCAAGACGATTTTTTGTGGTGCAATTAGCTTACCAACATCCTTCAGGACATTAGACCCAATATTTTTGTGCTAAGTAGTTTATTATTGTTTAGCATAGAAACTTGCTAACACTAAGTCTATTTTCCACAGTATACAGTATGTGTGTGTTATGTATTTTTGTATCATACTAACAAGGCCGTTTCCCCACTATTTATGTGTGCTGGGTATTCTTATTGCTTTGTTAGCTAAGAAACATGCTAACGCCAATGCTATTTTACCCAGTGTTTTGTGTGCAATGTATTTGTATGCTTATTAGAGTATTGAATCATTAACTTAGCAACAATTTAAAGTCAAAATAATTTACCCAATATGTATGCGCTATATGTTTATGTTTATTATTGTTTTGTTAGCATAGAAACATGCTAACGCTGATGTTATTTTACCCAGTACTATTTGTGTATGCTATGTAGGCCTATTTTTATGCTCATTAGAGCATTGCATCGTTGACTTAGCAACATGCTAACATCAAGACCATTCACAATTTGTGTATGCTGTGTATTTTTATCCATATTAATAGTGTCATTAGCTTAGCAACATTGGAACTAATTGTGAATGATGTTGTGCCTACATAGAGTGTTCTAAATCAATCACTTATGAGGTTCTCTTTCAAACTGAGGCCTAAAATGTGTTTCATAATGAGGCCTAATGTCATTTGATGATCTAATTGAGGGTAAATGCTTAGCAAAAAAAACATAAAGAAATATCCTTTACGAGAAAAGATGTTGAGAGAAATAAACTTGCAGCGAAGACAGTTGCAGACCCATTGACATCATCCTGCCACCTGAAATGCGTAACAAAAACGTACAGCAAATAAATCTCTCCATAGCTATCTGAACACATCACACTCCTGGCTACTGGTTTGTCTTTTCGTTGTATATGTGTGTGACGGCCCGGCTATGTTACACGTCCGAAACACACTCGGAACAGGACTCAGTAAATGATGGCTGTGGGCGAGCAGGGCAACTGTAAACTCGCTCTCTGGAGATGACCTAAAGCAGCGGGTGATATATGTGTGTTTTGGTTTGCCTCTGGGAAAGCGAGCACGCTTATTTACACAGAGCACCCCTGGGTGTGGGGCGAAGATACACACAAACACAAAGGCTATCACTCTGTCATCGCACACACACACTGCAAATACTAACAGACACACTCAAAATGGAGGCGTCAAGGAAACACACACTGCTGGATCTCTGTTATCTTACTGGTTATATTCTGAATAGCATAATATCATACTACTCTTAGTTTTCCCATAATGTAAAAGTATGTATACTTTGCACAATGCAATGCGTTCAACTTGACCCTCCAATTCCAATGTTAAAGGGGACCTATTATGCCTTTTCTCAAAGTCTCAAAGATTTTCTACTAGTATAGGTTTTCATGCTTGAATGTTTAAAAAACACATTATTTTTCACATATTTCACTTTGTTGCAGCACCTCTCTCTCCAGTCAGTAACAGTGCGTCCAACATCTCATACTTGAATAAATAATTAAAGGTGCCCTAGAATGAAAAAATTAATTAACCTTGCCATAGTGAAATAATAAGAGTTCAGTACATGGACATCACATACTGTGAGTCTCAAACACCATTGCCTCCTCCTTCATATGTAAATCTCATAAATCAAAAACACCACGGAAAAATAAGTGATTCTCAACATAAACCCAACCGTGTTGCAAGCGTTGGGGATAATTTCAATGCACGCCCCCAACATTTGCATCTGTCCACACTTGAGGATAGCAAAAACGGCAGCAAAAACGGATACCACAACAAATTATTTCAAAATCGTCCGTTGTGCGGCCCATTTCAAGCCAGCTTCGCTCAGCACCTTAAACTGAAGAAAGCAACTGTATTCCTGCAAGCAGTAAGTAGCGATTTATCCACTTATTGACTAGCTGTTTAAACAATTTCTGTTTAAATTGAAAGTTTCTTAGAGAGACAGCATTGTCTAGATAACGCAAGATGCTAGTACAGTAACAATAGGAAACTCCAAGTACCATAAAAAACTAAATAGTGTGTCTAATGACAAAGGTTAATATTATTTTGTATTACAAATTACAACCGTATATACGTTGCTTACAGATCGTTCACTCGATCCTTCTAGCAAACGTCACCTTTTCCACCATATAAGTTAAAACGACAGTCATTGGACAAGGCTATTCATTTAGTAAAAATATAAGTTATATATTTATATTTTTGAGAACTGAAGTAGGCCTATGATGTTTTTGCATGCTTGTATTTCAGAGTACATCACAGTCACTGCGTAGCATACATTGTGACTAACGTTATATAAACATGCAATATCGTTGACGAAAAAAGACAAGTCTAAAATGTAGACTGAATGACACTTTAAGCAGAACATCTCAAATGGAGATTGCTGAAATGCAGCCTACTTGTTTATTGGTGTTTTCAGATCATCCGCACCGCATGCGAGAGAGCTTGTGTGCATATGGTTGCCAGATTGGAGATTTGGGTAAAACACCGGATAGTATACGGGTATCTTTTCACAGAAAAGCTCTGTTTGGGGGATTTAATTACTGAACTCTGGCAACTGCACGAACGCGAGCTCTTTCTCGCGCACAAATGATCTGTAAACACCAATAAACAAGTAGACTGCATTTTATCAATCTTTTTTGAGCTCTTATTTGAGATGTTCTGCTTAAAGTGTCATTTAGTCGGTCTGTGTTCTGTCAGGGCTAGCAGAACAGCTGAACTGCTGTGAGCTGCTGAAATTTACATTTACATTTATGCATTTGGCAGACGCTTTTATCCAAAGTGACTTACATTGCATTCAAGGTACACATTTTACATTGTTGTCAATTCTTGCTTTCCCTGGGAATCGAACCCATGACCATGGCGTTGCTGGCGCCATGCTCTACTGGTTGAGCTACAGGAAAGCCAATCAGAGCAGAGCTCAACATTAATATTCATGACCCTTCCAAATAAGGCAAAAACAGAGCATTACATCCTAGGGACAATTTCTAGGGTTGTAAATGGACCTGTAAAACTGTATCTGGACAATTTTTGCCCTTAAATAAGCCACATACCCTCTATGTAAATATCAGAGAACAATTTAACATTCAAATCATTCTAGGGCACCTTTAATTCTGTGCAGTTGAATGTAATCTGGACGTAATACATTCGCCATGTTGTCATTATCGTGTGACCTTCCAGCGTGAGTAACGTCGCTTCACTTCCATTCATAAAGGCCTTCCTGTGGCCTCATGGGATAGAAAAGTGTCCATCGTATGCACATGTCCAAATCTCGCCAGGAGTAGTAGATCATCCAGTAGTGTTTTTTGCCTACTCTTTTATGAATACTGTGAATTTGATGGTGTTTGGGTCATGCTCTGTGAGGTTCAACACACTAACTCAACCAGGCTTCTCCCCTTTATTTTGCGTATGCCTTGGGCTGGAATTTTTTTAACGAGGGATATTATGACGTGTTCGTTCCTGGAAGAAAACTCCAGACTACATTTGAGGAGTTTCATGGAGTTCAGAAACAGTGTGCACTGATATATAGAGTGGTGGCCAAAATTATTAGAACACTTGGCATTTGTGAGTCGTCTTATTGGGTCTGGATTTATTTTCCAAGAGGACAATGACCCAAAACATTCTTCTAACTTTTGCCAGAGCGACAGAAGGAATCTGTTGGAACATTGAAAATGATGGAATATTCATACTCTTGTGTAATCGACTCACCATCCTAAATAAACTTGTCATGCGTGATACCCAGAAATGTCGAATATTCCAATCTAATAGGATATCTGACCTGTAAGGTTGCTAGAATAATAATCATACACTGTTTGTTAATAGGCCAGAGGAGAACTGGCCCCCCGACTGAGTCTGGTTTCTCCCAAGGTTTATTTTTCTCCATCATGCCCTGGTGGAGTTTTGGTTCCTTGCCACTGTCGCCTTTGGCTTGGCTTGCTCAGTTGGGGACACAAAAAATATAACACTAAAATCATGATCTAAGTTATTCAACTAAATATAAAAATAAATTAAATTAATTAGTTCTTATTTAATTCTATAAACTAGAATAATGATTGAACATTGTTGCTATGATAAATTAAAATAAGCTGATAACATCACTGTTTTCTCCAGAACGAAATAAAAGTGCATTGTAAAAGCGCTATATAAATAAAGTTGATTGATTGATTGACTGCCCCCCCCCCAAAAAAAGTCCGGACCTCGACCCCATCAAGCACATTTGGGGCGAGTTTGAAAATGGACAGATCTATTGAACATTTAAAGCAAAGCCTTTGGTTTCAGTTGCAGACGGCATGGGATAACATTAGTGTTGAATTTCTCAGAGGAAATTCAGAGAAACTCAGTATGACTTACTTGATCTGATATTTGATGGTCAGAGCAACCATCTGCGTGTCTCATGAACATGAAATGAAATCAATCGGTATTTTCAGATCTGTCAGGTCTTCTAATAATTAAATAATTTTGGCCTTCACTGTAGAGAACTCCCTTTGGTGTGACTGAGCTTTGAAACTTTGCAGATCTTTTTAATCATGCTCAAACAGCAACATTACACACTAAAGAAAGATGAACATGTAAAAAGCATAATAGCAGCCCTTTAATGAATAAATCTGACTTCTTTGCACAAATAACTGATGTCAATTGTTGAATTAAATAATTCTGGCATTGTGTGGCACATTACAGTTTGAAATAGATTCGGCTTGAATGTGTGTGTGTGTGTGTGTGTGTGTGTGCGTGTGCGTGTGCGTGTGCGTTTGTGTGTATATATATGTAAGTTTTTGTGACATATATGAGGACACAATGATGACATACAGTCCCTGACAAAAGTCTTATCGCTTATCTATTTTCTAGAAATACCTGATATTAACCTGACTTTTAATTAATTCATTTGTTAGAAATAGCTCATATGAAAAGCTAAAACTCTCCCAAATGATTTATCATTATGGATGATATTATCACGATAATATTTATCATTTAATCAAGACAGAAAGGTCACATTTTGGCAAGACAAAAGATTTGTCTCCTATACAGAAATTGAACAAATTTACTGCAAATACAAAAATATGTCAGCAAATTAAGTTGTGGTGCTGTGAGATCCAAATTTAATATCTTGTATGACTTCCATGAGCTTGAAGGACTGCATCCATGCGGTTTGGCAAGGATTCATACAATTTATTGATGAAGTCATCAGGAATAGCTAAGAAAGCAGTCTTGCATGCCTCCCAGAGTTCATCAATATTCTTTGGTTTCGTCTTCCATGCGTCCTTTTTCATCCTACCCCACATATGCTCAATGATGTTCATGTCTGGTGACTGGGCTGGCCAATCCTGGAGCATCTTGATCTTCTTCGCCTTGAGGAACTTTGATGTGGAGATGGAAGTATGCGATGGAACACCGTCCTGCTGCAGAATTTGGCCTCTTTTATGGTTGGGAATATAAGAGGTAGCTAAGATTTCTAGATTATTGATGTTGCCTTCCACCCTGCAGATCTCTCGCACACCCCCATACTGGATGTAACCCCAGACCATGATTTTTCCGCCACCAAACTTCACTGTTTTCTGGGTGAATCTCGGATCCATTCGGGCACCAGTAGGTCTCCTGCAATATTTGCAGCGATTGTGGTGTAATTCAACAGAAGATTCACCTGAAAAATCCACCTTCTGCCACTTTTCCTGCGTCCATCCTTTTAGCAGGCTGTGGGCCTTGGCAAATGCCACACTGTTTTTCAATTGTCTTTTGTTTAGTGCTGGCTTCTGGGCACTGATTCGACCATGGAGGCCATTTCGAGACAGAATCCGACAAACTGTTCTGGTTGACACAGGGACTTCAGGTGACCAGGTCTCGTGGAGCTCTGCTGCAGTGGAAAATGGGCTGGCCTTGATTTTCGAGTCAACAAACGGTCCTCTCGAGCAGTTGTCTTGCGGGGTCTGCCTGACCTGGGCTTGTCAAAAACGTCTCCAGTCTCTTCAAATCTTTTTTTTATCCTCTACTTGACGCTGAGACACATTGAAGGTGTCTGCCACATCAGCAGTGGATCTGGTCTTCAGCCTCTTGATAATCAAAACTTTAGTCTCAGGGTGAATCTTAGGCATGTTTGCAGAGGTCTAGTTGCAGTTGATGTGAAGGTCTAGTGTACTGGGGTTCTTTTTATACACACTTGAGACCTAATTGATCCATTATTAGTCACAGGTGAAGCTCATATAACAAGGTGACAACACTTATGTATTTGCAAAAATTGACTCAATGGGCTTTACCAAGCTGTGAATATTATAATACTTTTTGAAAGTTTAGTTTTTCACTGAAACATTATCACAAAAGCTGGTGGGATTAAAATGAGCCATTTCTTGTAAAAAAATCTTGATTAGAAATATATTTCAGCGGCACTTTAGGTCAATTTGTACATAAGCGACAAGACTTTTGTCAGGGACTGTAGGTATTGCAAGGAGAGGGTGAAATGTGAGGACATTGGCCATGTCCCCACTTTTCAAAATGCTTATAAATCATACAGAATGATTTTTTTTTTTTAGAAAGTAAAAATGCAGAATGTTTCCTGGGTAGGTTTAGGGGTAGGGGCAGTGTAAGGGGATAGAAAATACGGTTTGGACGGTATAAAAACCATTACGCCTATGGAATGTCCCCATATGTCACAAAAACAAATGTGTGTGTGTGTGTGTGTGTGTGTGTGCGTGTGTGTGTGCGTGTGTGTGTGCGTGTGTGTGTGTGTGTGTGTGTGTGTGTGTGTGTGTGTGTGTGTGTGTGTGTGTGTGTGTGTGTGTGTGTGTGTGTGTGTTTTATATAGTAAGTAGTACACCATATCATTCAGAACATACTCAGACATTCAGAGACCACAAGAAATAATCACTCTCACGCTAATGGTCAGTAATAATTGATCTTAAGTAGTCATAATGTGTTGATCCCTAGTCTTATTGTAAAGGATCAGTTTGGCTTTGTAATTTTATGTGCAGTAATGTAAACCACACTACAGGCATAAACTTTTATTTTTAGGCTTTCATTGTTTTGTGTTTATTTAAAATTAGCTGGTGTACAAGGGGAAACATATTGCTTGAGAAACCTCACATCTTATTTTTAACAGCATATTGATTTTTTTTTCCTCCAATTTGTCGACTGCTTTATTTGCAAAGATAAATCTTTATTTGCAGTTTAATTCTCTGCTCATCAAATTTAATACAAAGCTCTGCAGATATAACTTCATCTTAACAAGAGAGCGAAATAATGGTTGCTATTTTAGATTGGCAAAGCTATCTCCGGAGAGCACTAGTAATCATCTTTATTTGGATCTAAATCTAGATATCTTTCACTCAATTAATAATGGTTAACAGCATGTTTTGTTGGATGGCTATATTTCAAGTCACTTCAAGTAATTTTAATGGGGAAAATCTATGATCATATTCATAACCACCAGCTTTTGTAGTACAATCGAAGTGATCAATTTGTCTGCATGTAGAATAATCGATATTTCACCTCAGCAGTGCTAATATAAAACTTTGATTTGTAGTTCTCATATTTGAATACTTTGCTAGCAACTTGCAATGTAACACTTTTATAAAAGTAATTTGAAAGACGTATATTTTTCTCAATTTTCAATGATCCATTTCACTTGGATGTACATCACAATACATTAGAAATTATATTTTGCTACTTGCCTTGCATTGCAAATTTAAATCCAGCCGGATCTCACGAAAATGCGTATAAATAGTACGAGCGTGCAATGTTGTGGAATGTATATGCCAAAACTCATTTTGGCGTGCATATGCTACGCTGTTTTTCACGTGCATATGATACACACTTTATGGCGTATTATACGTTAAAAAAAAAACACCCCACCACCCTAATCCTACCCAAGAGCATGTCATATACACGCCATAAAGTGCTTATCATATGCATGCAAAAAACAGCGTATCATATGCACGCCAAAATTAGTTTTGGCATACATTCCATGACATTGCACACTCGTACTATTTATACACATTTACATGTGATCAGGTTGTTAAATCATACACATTGTAGCCCTTAACGCTCAAAATAATTCACTGGTTTGAGTAGAGCCAACTCAAATAAAGAAATTAGGTCAAACAAATTAACTGTTATAAATATTTAGAACTTTATTTTGAGTTCACAAAACTGACACATTTTAAGTCATCTGAATTGTTTCATTGTTTTGAGTTTTATAAACTTGTTTCTTTTAATTTAGACAAACTTAAATTTAACTGAAACTGGGCTGGCATTTCTATTTCCCAGGAATAATGTCATGACATTCAAAAGGGACAGTAAATGCCACTGTAAAAAAAAAAAAAAAAAAAAAAAAAAAAAAAAAAGGTCTCCAATTGAACATCTTCTAGGGACTGATCACATCTAATTTGTTTAGTTGGCCAAATTTAATTTCTTTGAATGAAATTGTATCAATTCACAGAAATTCAGTTTGGCCTACTGAAAAATGTAGATGTGATCAGTCACTAGACATTTTAAATTGGAGAGGCCTGATTTTTTTTCTTTTTCTTTTTTTTTTTTACAGTGTAGTGTTTAATGTTTTGTTATGATAGTTTAGAAGAGTTTCTGTTATGTTGTTTTTTAAGGTTATCATGGTGATGAGTGGAGCATGAGCTCAGTTTTGAGAACAGATGTATGGTAAATGTATTATATTGATGTCCTCATTCAGCAAGTGCTATGCTAATAATACAAAAGCATTGTGTAACCAATTAGCAATGTGACTTTTATTGAACTAGCTAGTTAAAGCTAGTCAAGTTTCCACTACTAAAAGGGAGAGATTACATGATATTTTTAAGTTAAATGGATTAGCTCACTAAAATATTTCAAGTACAGGGAGATTTAATTAAAATTAGTCTCGTTTATTGTTTCTGTTGAATAGCATGTGTATTGCCACAAGTACTTTTACTGAAAATAAAGGACAGAATCTTTAAAGGACAACTGAGTCCTTTGAGGACTGAACGGGTCTGTTATTTTACGCAGACTGTCTGCTGTGTGTTTGCCAAGCGCAACCTATGTAACTACCTATTTAACCTTTCAGCCACCGACTGTATCTGACACTTCTCACGCTCACGTATAACAATGTAACAACGTGTGACAGCCACTGAGTCAATTACTGCACTTGGCAGTTCTTCATGGACATGCAGGTCTGTCATTGGTTCTGTCACACTCATGTGCATTTCACTAGACTGACCCGACAGCTTGTACAACTCACTTTACATTTCCCCTCACCTTTTGTTCTGATGTGTTTCCCTCATCAATGTATGTAAAACATTTCTGGGTTTAGTTATTGAAGCAATCAGGGGCTTTTTTTCTTCTTCTTTGTAAATATCCACTTGGTGTCTTCCCAAATCTCTCTGGACATCAAATCCCTTGTGGTTGGATAACGGTGTTCCCCAAGTGTCCGTCCTGGGGCCACTATCGATTGGCTGCAATTACAAACAAATCGAAACATGATTTATTTGGATGGGAATCATTTCAATATCAGGAAAAGCCAGGGCCGATGAAGACCCCATCAATAAACCACCACCCCTCCCACTTTCCGCCCCTTTCGTTTCTCTATGTACATTCCCCACAGAGGCAATCATTCTGCAACATGTCAATACGACCAGTCAAGCTCAAAAAAGACAAGGCGATTGAGACATTTTGATTTTTTTCACCCTCCCATCACCTCCCACAACCTTTTTTTCTTCTTTTTGTGCACTTAATTAAGTCACCAAAAGGCTGTCAAGGATAATTTTCAAAGCAGAGAACCTGGTCGCACTTGACATTTGATAATATTACGCTCCATGCTGATTGAAATTGATTTTGGAGGCTTACTATAGCCGCCTCCTTTTGACAACTCCGAGCCTATAAACCCAAGGACAAGGGCCCCCAGTCGCCATTGCAACTCATATCCCTACGAGTGATGGGCAGCCAAGAGCTTTAGTCAGGGAGGGGCAGCCAGGGGCCAGCAGGCGGCACGCCGTCTAGGGGTCATGGATCTGGCAACTCATAGTGTCTAATAAATCAGCACCCCTAACAGCAAGCTGGTCTTACTTTTTCTTTCCCCCCTCCCTCCCTCTATCTCTCTCTCCCTCTCTCTCTGAGTCAGGAAAGTGCAACATATCTATCAGTTCTGGGAAATCCACTTTAAAACTGTAGCTTGCATTGCTACATTATAATGTAAATAAATTGAACTAGTCCTGTTACACTTTTCAGAAAGTGGTTAGCAACACTACAAAGCATACCATACCATCATAAAGGATAACTAAAGCTACTTAAGGGTGCAGTATCTTTAAAACTGTTTAACAAGTCTGCATTTGGAGTATTTATCTGGTACAAGAGCAACAAATTATGATGACAAAATTTAAAATTGGGACAGCATACAATTGTATTAGTTGTATTATTTATTTTACAGTATAGAACCAATACAACTAGAACCCGTTCATTTATATTTAAATTAAAAGCAGCGACAAATGACAACAGTTATTCATGAATCATTTATTTGAATAGCCAATCATAAATTTACATGAACCATAGTGGTGGGTCATTCATGAATTATTTGAATCATATTGTCATTGTTCGCCTAAAGGGTTTCTTCTGAAATCAAAATGTGATTGCTGATTAATGTTTGCTATAAAATAAGTTCTCCTACACGATGTGTTGTGATTAACTTCAACCGTACACAAAATGGGAAGATTGGTAATTTAAATATTGTTCAGTTAAAATAATGGTACACTAAGTATATATATATTTTGTTAAAACTTAACAACATTCAAAAATCAATACATCACCAATCCTCTTATAAAACATGTTTTCATCCTAGCCCGATTCACTATGATAAGCCTATTATAAGTGTTTGTATTTTATACCTGTTAGAATAGTTTTCATTGGAAATTACTAATATATTGGTCCTTTCTCTATTTATACATTTCTAAATAGAGAAAAGATGTTCTGACGTGCGTATGGTGTGGGAGTGACATAGGTTAGACGTCACAGCAAGTGAGAAAGATGGACAGCAGCTAAATCTCAAAAGCTCCAGGGAATCACCCATTTAAAGGGGTCCTTTAATGTCCCTTTTTACAATATGTAAAATAAGTCTATGATGTCCCCAGTGGGTGAAGTTGTGTATGTGAAATTTTAGCTCAAAAGCACAGATAATTTTTATAGCATGTTAAAATTGTCACTTTTTGAAGGTGAGCAATGATGGAAAGACTCATGTAACAACATGACAACATGTAGAATGCAACAGGACATATCTAAATGGTTAGCTGACGAATTAATGTAGCTGGAATGGACTTAACTATTTTCAAATATTCTCTAATGATAATCTTCTTCTTCTCAACATGGCCTTTGTTGCATGTTCCTGGCGGCAGGGTTTATGTAAATTGTAGGGTTAGTGATGACACTAACCCATGAATTAGCTTGTTGTAGTCACTAGCAGCCATTTGTTGTAGTCCTTGAAATGTGATTTCTTTATAATAATTGAATATCTTTAATATCTCCCTTTGCTTAGAACTTTATCGTTGTAACTTTGCGGATGTTGTTTATTCTCAAACAGCAACATTACACATTAACTAAAAGTTAAAAAAGTGAAACCACCCCTTAAAAATGCAAAACAGAGTGCTTTGTCAGCTGGCAAAAAAAAAAAAAAGATTATGACAGAGCATGTAAAACCAGAATCAACAATGGTTTGGATTTTCTGATATGACGAGAACTGTTTGAAATGTGTTTCAAACACATTTCAAACAGTTTTTTGTAAAAGTGATGCGGCGATAGTGTTTTATTACTCAACAGGTGAGTATTGAACAGATGAATTGCCATATGTACGAAGAACTGTAAAAAAACAAGAAGTGGATACTAGAACTAATGAGGGAACTAATGAGCTAATTAATTAAGAACAGGTGAACTGACGAGAAAGACACAGACTTGAAAACTAGGTCACAAGAACAGAAACAAACACAAAGCATAATCTTGACATTATGTCCCCCTCTGGAAAGGCCCATCCTCGCACCGTACAAGGTCTAACTGATGAAGAAGGATGGGGGTTTTGGACAAGAACGTGGATAAGGAGAGGGGCAACAACAGTCAATGGTAAACAAAACAGTCCAGGGAGTAGAAGTAGCCAGGAGGAGTCAGGAGCGAAAGGGGATGATGGCCCAAGTCACAGCCAGGAGGCTTGGGCAATGGAACCAGGAGTGCGATCTCCTGCAACAGAGCCAGTCGCAGTGGAGCTCCAGATGGAGCCGAGGAGACACATAGCCAGGTTGTGACTGTGGGTTGGGACCGAGATGGAGGCAAGGATCTGGAAAGCTAGAGTGGATCCAGTGCGATCAAGGACAATGGTGGAGACCAGTGGGGCCGAAGGGATGGAGGGCAGATGTGCAACCAGAAGCCATGAATACAGCAGTGGAGCCAGGGTGACGTAGGACAAATGCGGAGACAGAGGGATGAGGGAGCTTGGTGCAGCTGGTGGGATGATGGGCCATGGTGGAACTGAGGTAGCATTGAGCCAATGCAGAGCCGATGGATCGGGGGACCGAGGTGGAGTCCATGGCTCTGTGGCTGCAGGCAGAGACAGGGGATACTCTTGCAAAGCTGAAGCTGGTGACTGGAAGACCCAAGGCAAATCAGCCACATAGCAGGGGGCCAACTGTGGCCGAGGGACTAGCAGGGACCAGCGGAGGAAGGGCTGATGAATCTGTGGGATTTAATAGGGGAGGTGGGAGAGGGAGAATGGGCAGGTACTCGGAAACACAGGAAACTCTGGACTTGGCAAGACCCACGGGAGATTTAAATGTATTATTTACACAAATAAATCCAAAACATTACACAAGATTTAGCTTATTCACAGTGGCTCTAATACAAGTCCTCTAGCTCCTTCAGGGACAGGTGTTGGAGCAGCCTCGCACACCTGGTCAGATTTGTCGCTGGGCTCAGGCTCCGGGGCGGTACATGGCGCAGTTGGGCTCACTGGCACTTTCTCCGCGGCAGGCTCAGGCTTCCACGTCTGCGGTGGAGTTCTGCTGTAGCTTCATCAGGCAGGGTGAAGGCTAACTGCCTAGTTGCCCTGGGTCAGGTGGAGTGGGGCAAGTGGGTTTCACGAGGCTGATGGTGAAAGCAGATCTCTTCTGAACCAACAACCACACCAAAAATGCCTCCTTTGAATGAATACTTACAATTAAAATGATTCATTTGTTTTCCACAGAGGAAATGTAGTCATACAAGCAACATGAGGTTATGCAAATAGTGGCATTTTAATTTTGGGTGAACAATACCTTTAATCATGGTTCTCTTATTATTTACATATA
The DNA here is from genome assembly GCF_024679245.1 of Pseudorasbora parva. Lineage (NCBI taxonomy): Eukaryota > Metazoa > Chordata > Actinopteri > Cypriniformes > Gobionidae > Pseudorasbora > Pseudorasbora parva. The sequence goes on along the minus strand of NC_090194.1, from coordinate 17,128,762 downwards.
GAATACACTAAACAGGTTGAGCTAATACTGTAGTTTATGATCAGGCTCTGTCCTGATTTTGAAGCCTAACTTTAGATCAGTTGTTAATAGACATTTTCACATCAGTTGGATGTTTTGTGGCATATTAATGTCTTGTTTCCTTCATTGTGATCTCCCTCATGACAGTGCCTGGCACACATTATCTGGGGCATCTATGTTTGTTCAATTATAACACCAGCATTTTCTCCACTTTTAGGGTTCTAACCCGCTTTTGCTAATCGCATTTTGCAGCCTCAGGCTATTGAAAAACTGTAACGTTTAGGAATCGGGAAAATTTGCTTAATTATTTGTCTTCCTCTGTGGTATTCACAAGTAAAAGTATAACAGCTCCCTGACTCGCAGCATGTTAGTATGGCCTACTTAGAACCATATACACTGATCTAATCTTAGATGGCTTAAAATCCAAATTCAAGAGTTCACTGGATTATGCAGGATAATAAAGTTATCAAAAAATGTAGACGCTCTGAAAATATTTAAATCATTTAATACTACTGATTGTACTGATTGCTGATTGTATTAGTAGTAGATGTTATAGTATTGTAAACACAACTAATAAGACAGGAATTCATGTTAGTGATGGTTTGCTATGGATTTAATTTGATGCATCATAGTCATTACCCTAAAATTTTGGTTGCATTTGTTCTCTTTCATCCTCTGTCCTCTATTGTGACCGAAGACGACATGTCCACTTCAAGAGCGATAACTTCAGAGGGAATGTCCCATTCATGTTGATCCCAGGGTGAGTTCTTTCTATGATTAACTAAACTACGACGAGGTGCACCGCTTTTGTCCTCAACCGCATCGCTGACACAGATTTATCAAACGGCAGTTAGACCAACAGCAAACTCATAAAAATGAAGTATGGCTAAGAAAAAGGTAATGAAAGAGTATTGTGTTCCTGCATTTAATAAACCTGAGCATATTATAGCTTAATAGCTTATCATTTTATTTACTTCAGCTCCATGTTGTCCACTTCAGTGCCAAACAAATATCCTAAGCAATATGAACCACCACAGGATACATTTTTTTAGCATTTTACTTGAGGAAAAGACTTTAAAAAAATAAATTAAAAAAAATGTTACGCTTCTAATTTAAAGTAGTTAAACAACAGGCAGGCTGTTTTTTTTAAAAAAAGAAAGAAAAATCACTACAATAAACTACATTAAAGCCTTTTAAAAGTGTTAAGTCTTTTAAAAAAAGAGATGAGAAGAGAAGAAGTATTAATCTGTCACATAAATAATGAAGATCTGAGACTGAACAGATAAAAAAATTGAATTAGCCACATCAATCACAAAATTGTATTGGTTTTGTATTTCTCCTGCAATGTGCTATGTAGCCCCGCCCACAATAAAAAAACGAATTGGATCAAAATTGAATTGTGGGTGGGGCTACCGGACACATTTTGCACAGCAAAATTAGCCTGTATTTGACCAAATTTCCAGAATCGTCAGCAATGAATGGGACGCTACATTAAAACAATTTTTTTTTCAATACTGTTCACTTTATTGAAATGTATTTTAAACGCCATTGTATCAGGATTCTGGTTCAAATGTGATTGCTTTATGTTAACTTGACTAACGGTCACTCTTTGACTTCACTTAACGTTTTCATTTTAAAATAATATTCTTCAATCAAGTAACCCACACTCAAAAAAATATATTTTACTAACTAACTCAATTCAATTATGGACAATGGTTCCATACAACCACCTTCTTTTTAATAACATTAAACGTGTGTTTTTAATCTATGTAAAATTCTTGTGTTGTGACAGCACAGCTGACCGAGGAAGAGTCTGTACAATAGTTATGTCCAACCAACTCAATTCAATAACTTTGCTGTAACTTAAACTGGTTACGTTTTCTGGTCGGTCCCACTTTATATTAAGTGGCCCTAATACCTGTGCACTTACATG